>NC_066343.1:40727695-40778465 GCF_022539315.1 Serinus canaria | reverse complement strand
GTCCTTTCCTGGTGAGGCCATGTGTGGAGAACTGTGTCCAATTCTGGGCTCCCCAAGACCCTAAAGACATGGAGCTCCTGGAGCAGGCCTAGTCAAGGGCTATGAAGATGATTAGGGGACAGCAGCCTCAATTATGAGGAAAGGCTGAGACAGCTAAGAGGAAGAACTTGTCAATGTATTCAAGTATCTGAAGGGAGTGTGTCAAGAGGATGGAGCCTCTGCTTGGTGGTGCCAAGCAATAGGACAAGAGGGAGCAGGCACAGGGAAATTCTGCATGAACATGAGAAAGAACTGCTGTGTAGATGATTGTGCACTGGCACAGATGGCTCAGAGAGGTTGTGGAGTCTCTCTCACTGGAGATCCACAAGGACTGTTTGGACACAATCCTATGCCATGTGCTCTGGGATGATGCTGCTTGAGCAGAAAGGTTGGACCAGATGACTCCACTGATGGTTCCTGCCAACCTTACCCATTCTTGATCTTTATGGGTCCCTTCCAACTTGAGAAATTCTATGCTGCTTTGGTCTTTCACCTTTTAATTCTTGAAGGGATAAAAGCAAAGGAAGTGTATGAGGCTATACAGTGCAAAATATTCTCTACTATTCCTTCTGGGCTCCAGGACATTGTTTGTAAGAGTCAAGGAGACAGAGCTACAATTTTACCTCTGCTTCCTTTCCCTCCTTCCCATAGCAATGAAGTACTTATCCTAGCTCTCAAACATACAGGGTTTTTTCCAAAAATATTCTTTTTCATTTCTTTCCAACAACTGATCTCGTCCAAAATCCAGTCCTCCACTTGTTCCCCTACATATTTCCACTTGTAATAAATCTGTCTGCAGCAAAGATGACCTCAGAGTTCTGCACAGTTCTTGCTTTCCAAATCCTCTTCCTGTCTTCCAGCATGGACACCTGAAATCCCCACTGCCCCCTTGCCTCTCAGACCTTTCAGTCAGAACTCCTTGCACACCCCTCTACTCCAGGTCCTTGTGTTCCTAGAGCCCTCATAAGCCATCAGTCTTTCCCACTGACACCCTGGTGCAGCCATTACTCCCTACGAGCAGGGGCTCTGGTAATCCATCGCCTTTTTCCCTGTTTCCCATCCTACCTCAGCCCCTGGATGCTGTTGTGCAGGAGAGGGGAAGCAAGCTTGGCTCAAATAGCCAAGGCTCTTTGACACCTCAAGCCACAAGTGGGCCTGTGACTGCTTAGCCTCCATTTCCCATAGCTAAAAATGCATAACGCTCACTCAATATGTGTGCCTCATTGAAAAAAGGTTAGAGAAAAAGCATAAAGGTTAGAGGACAAGATGTTATTTTTCTATCACTTTTCACAGCTTCTTTACCTTTTCTTTATGCATAGTCTGCACTTCCTGGGCAGAGAGTTTTATTGTTAACCAATCTTCACCTGAGGCAAATGAAGGCCACCAAAATGGGAACAGTCAGTCCTTCCCCTTCCCTTACAGTTAGCACAAGGAAGAGTCTGAGGAAGGAAAGTCTAAGTGAGGAAAGAGAAGTAAAGGGGAGGGAAAAAATAAAGAGAATTTACAGGGAGAAGCTCTGCAATGACCTTTGAGCCAGACAAAAGAAAAGATGACTGAGAAGTCAGAGGTGAACATTTAAAGATTAAGAGACAGAGAAGAAGGTAACTTGTTTCACAGCAAGCCTTGCAGCACTGTAATTCCCTGTGTGTTTCTCACTAGCCGTTTCTTCAGGCATTTGCTCCTCTTTTAACAACTGGAGACTCCCTGGGAGAAGGTGGCTGGTAGTGCTGCATCATTGAGGCATTGGGGCTAGCAGCAATTCTCATTTCTCAAAACAATCCCTTTACTCAGCTGCAAAGTCATGTGCTAGGTTTTCATCTTGTCTTTGTATATTAGCTACTGTTTCAGATCTTCTGATATCGCAGCTTAAATAGGTAGGCTCCATGTGAAGGACATTCAACTTGCAAAAGATAACAATCCTGCTATTCAACAAAGTGCACTTTGTTGCTTGCGTAGAAACAGATTATTTGAAATGAAAGCCCATTATTTGGAACACATTGGTTTCAAAATCGACTATGCCCCTCTCTTATTGCAAGAATTCAAAGTAAATTTGGATGATTTGTCATTTTGCACCTTTTCATCAGACACAAAGGGAAAAAATAAACCCACATCAGTTTATTTTTATTCAGTGATGTAAAAGGTTAGATTTTCTAATGACTTTTGTCAAGTGGTGTGGCTTATAGCTTGTCTACTACAATGTCTCTTCTGCTGCTATTAGTATTAAAGAGTTTATCATCCTTCTGTTTCATGATGTTGACCCCTGATGTGTTTAAAAATCCCCTCTACTTGTTGCAGCTAAGGGATAAGTCTCAGCGTCTAAGAAAATGGGAGGCCTGCAGTCTGCAGAAAATATTGCAAATAAACAAGACTAGAAACAAGTTTCCTTCCTGTGCATCTTAACTGAGACAGTAGCAACATCTTCTATTCTTCATCAGTGTAAAACTAGCATTTTTGAAAGTGATCTGTTTACTTCAAAAAGTATCCCAAAGTTGGGAAGGATTTTTTGAACACACAAAAATTGTATTTACACTCATCTCCCAGTTTTCCTTAATATTGGGCCACAAGATTTATCCTGTGTTACCATATGAATACAAGACCAAGAGATATCCAGAAGTCTCAGGCTAACTCTTGTAGGTCTATACTGGTTTTCTGTTTGACCTGGGAGATGTTTATTAATTCATGGCTTGCTCTCCGTTTTTTTATCAGAAATTCTGTATCAAACCTGAGCAACGCTTTTGGTGGAAAGTACATCTGAAACCACTGCACTTTTTGATAAACCTTCTTGTGTGTATTGGACATTTTTCCTATGAAAAGCTGTTACTAATAAAGTGCTTCATAATATTTGAAGCTGGGTTGGTGCCCTCAAAAAAAGTTTAGTGAAAGGATTTGAGGGTAACAATTAGAAAGAATAGGAGGTAAGAAGGACAGTAAGCTTTTATCAGTATGCTCTAAGCCTGGAATTAATTGCTTGGAGCTATTTCAAGGGAGTCTTTTTACAGAACCTTACACAGTTTGGAATTGAGTTTTCATCCTCTCCATTAGTACCACAAAGCAAAGCCTTGCTTATCAATTTGCATGAAGCAAGAATGTTGTATTTCCTCCATACAAAAGTAGTTTGAACATTAAATTTGGCACTCTCTCCTAGATCTCTCTGCTTTCTAATACCAATTTGTTGTTCTGTTCAGCATGGGCTGTCATAACAATGTCAATATTTTCAGCTGTAAAATGCAATTGAGTCTGTGAAGTTTTTCCAAAATAATGTCATTCAAGCCAAATCATATGCTACAATGAATAGTATTTTCAGTCTGTTGGCCACCAGTGTTTTCATTCATTTTGGTATGCTTTCATTTATCTTTGTATTCTGTATGTAGAACATAATTCTGTGATATTTCTATATTGATCTTCAAATGTGTGTTGGCTGGAATTGGTTCAGCCAGGTTTTTTGGGTTAGTACAATGTGCTCCTACCAGGAAAGCAGAACATTGGTGGCTGATACTTGTGTTACTGGTTTTCCCTCAACTGCCTCAGTTTACCATGCAAGTAAACAACCACTGTTAAGCCATGACCAAGGAAACACCTTCTGTATTGCCCCAAATACTACAATTTCAGAAACAGCTACCTTTCCCCAGAGCTAATGCTGTAGAGTAAATGGTTGCAATCTCACCAGAAAAAAATACAGCAAAAGGTGTTTGACACTATAACTCTTACACCATAAACACAGAGAAAGAGTGCTGGAAGCAAATGTGTTCTGGTTTACAAGACATGAACAAGTGTGGTCTTTAACACTGTTCTTGAGATTACTGTCTGTAAGAGCCTGATTTCACAGAACCACAGGATCACAGAATGCTTTGGGTTGGAAGTGACCATGAAGATCTTGTATTTTCAATGCTCCTTCCACCGTAGTGGACATCTCCCACTACACCAAGTTGCTCAGAGCACCATCCAGCTTGGCCTGGAACAATTCCAGGGATAAAGAATCCACAGCTTCTCTGAACAAGCCACTCCAGTTTCTTACCACTCCCATGGTGAAAAAAATTTTATTCAA
The DNA here is from genome assembly GCF_022539315.1 of Serinus canaria. NCBI lineage: Eukaryota > Metazoa > Chordata > Aves > Passeriformes > Fringillidae > Serinus > Serinus canaria. The sequence continues at coordinate 40,774,381 of NC_066343.1, read as the reverse complement.
ACTGGTTCACTTGAGCTGTGCTAATGTGACAATCATTCTCAGCAATGTAAGAAAAGGTTGCTGAGAACTTCTGGTTGAATACAAGGAATCTGTTCTTTTGCTGTTCCCAAGTCTGTCTAAGCTTTTTATTTAGCTTTTAATCAATGGAGATGAAATTTTAAATTTTTTTTTCTCATCTGAATGGCCTCCAGAACACCATGTTCTGCAGATTACAAAGGCTCGCATCCTCCCACCACAAAAAACATTGCCAAAGGTTTCTTTTTTGCCTGATTACAACAACTCATTCTTAATATTTCTTTTATACTCTCTGCCTTTCCAAGTGAACCACCTTCAGTTTCTTTGGTGGAATGATTATGCAGAAGCAGCAATCACAGTGCTACAGAGCCCAAAGGGGAAAACCATGGCTTTGCCATCAGCCCTGAAAAGGGGTAGTGCAAATAGGAGTCACTCTATGTTTTACTGTTTGCCCTCAGTTTGGAGTAAGCACTAGACACTAAGCACAGACACTGGCCCAGATGGACCTGATGATGTAGGGACCCTCTGTCAACTCTCCTGGCCCATCTTGTGATAAAAGGTAATTCCAGGGAGGCTCTTTTTCACTCACTGCATCCTAGTTGACAGAGGAGTAAGAGAACTCCCTAATGTATACTTCTTTCCTGTGAAAACCATCCTTTGTTTGGCACATAGATACATGACTTGACTCAAAGACACACAGTACCAAGACAAAGTTTTTCTTGCTGCATCTGCTGTGTTTTTGATGCATACTTACAGCTTACCTGCCTGCATGAACCACCCCTGTCGTGGCACAGGTTTGTTTCCTTTCTGGAAGGAAATCGTCTACAGCCTGTCTGGGCTGTAACTCTGCCTAGTTTTAAATCCTAGCAAAGGACAGCTACTGGAAAGTGTGCTCATATTTCATTGGTAAGAAGTGGCCAGTTTCCAGTATGATGTATAATGCATGTTGATCTTTTTTTTTTTTTTACCTAGAATACTGTCATGCACTCTCACAATCTCACAATATATTTTGGATGTGCCTAGGTGATACTAAAAGACGTTTAACTTATTTTGTCAAAAATGCTTGCAAGAGACAAGCATAAGATATGTTGAGTTGAATCAAGGTTGAGCAGGAAAAATGCACAAAAATGCAGCCACAAGCACTTTGGGGCTATAAGGCTGGATGTTCTTTTTCAAGTAAGTTGGTGTTCATGCTCCACAATTAGGGTAACAGTGGCAGATCTATAGTTTCCCTCAACTCACTGTATAAAACTGTGCCTGTTGTACAAAGGGTAAAACACTTCAGAAAGTATTTTTCAAGAAGAATCTTCCATTCTAGCTGTCTGTGCATTTTTATAGAAACACAGGCAATGCAAAAAATTTGCGGCCAGCAATGTTAGTTCATCTCTTTTTAGACTAAGTGTTTAAGATTTTTGTTCACACATCCAAATATCTTGTAGCAGTAGCTGTTCTTCAGTTGTAGGAAACTTCCCTTTTAAATTAAGAATTTGACTTGAGAAATGTTTTAGTTGTAGCTAATATGTATTATGAATTCACCAGTTAACATGTAAAATGCATTACTTGGATCAGGAAATGGGGAAGTGTCCTCTTCCTTCATTACACCGCTCATTAATATCCTGTCCCACAACAGTCTGAGAAACTTCTTCCAAGTTATTTACAGGTTGAAGAATGAACATCAGAATACAATCCTTTATAGAAAAAACACCATATTCTGGCATGTTGAAAGTAAACCTGTTCACCAGAGAGATCTTTTTCTTTAATGGAGAGAGAGCAAAGTAAAGCAGGGCTCATCTGGCAAGGTTACACCTCTGTCCAAAGAGCCTATTATCTCCATGGAAAAGTCTGCTGTCCTGTACCCACAGCTGGCAAGACCAGAGGAGTGATGCTTGTGTGTCATGGTTTTCTCTTTGTGAGTTCAATTTCTTTCCTAGGGAAAGCACAGCAAAGAAGAAGGGAAAAAAGTGGGAGGTGGATGATGTACACACAAGGTTTATTAGGACAGGGCTAGGACATGTACTTGGATTTGACAGCTGAAACATGCTTTCAGGTCCCCAGCACAAAGAACTACAAATCTCATGGCATGTAACAACACTTCAGACAGACATTGGTTGATGTCAAACTGATGTGAAATAAAAAGCTTCTTTTCAATTTGTCAGATTTGGGCTGAGCTGGGCTAAACCAAAACATTCTGATTTAATTTTTCTTTTTTTTCTCATTCAAAACCAAACAATGTCTTTTCCTTCCATGGTAATTTCTGGGTTTTTGGGGTTTTTTTTGTTTTTTTTTTTCCCCCTACAGATATTTATTGAGCCTCTTTACAAATACCTGCAAAGGTCCAGTTAGATAGAAAATATCCAGCCACCTCCAGTTTTTTAAGGATTGAAATCTGTGTCTAATGCATATGTTTATGCATAAGGCATATGTTTAGACTGCAAATGATGGAAAGTCCTCTGGAGATGATGGAAAGCCCTCTCCTCTGCCCTTTCTGGCTTCCTGATGCTATAAAACATAATCTGACTTGCACAGCTTGACCAAAAGCTCAGCAAGCCTGGGATATAACTTTAAAATGCCACTTTGAATCAAATCCATGTACTAGAAGGTTCTCTCCAAATCACACTGCTTTGTTCTTCTAATAATGTTGCTTTTCACTAAAATTGTGGTGAAAAAAAAAATCATAGAGCTGCAGTACAAATGTCTTCAGCAGGATTTCATTAATCATTACCCTTAAGATAACTTAGAAGGATTGATTACTTGCAATATGAGAAACACTTTTGTTCCAAAGTCGTTTAGGCATTACCAAAAAACTGAACTAAATTTGTGTAATTTTGCAAACCATCTTAGAACACAAATAGGAATGTGCAGTCACATATTTAATCAGGGAAATAGCAAGAGAATGTGCCACGTGTGAACTGGCTAAATCAGCATTTTCCTAGAGCTGCCATTAGCTGAACAGTATTTAAACTCAGCAAAATTTTTCTCTTTTTGTTTAATGAAACACTTTTGAACTCAGCTGAAATATCCAGAAATTACTATAAGCAAATCATACACATAAGCATTCTCTAGGTACCCTATTGCACAAAGTCTCAGGTGTTGATGTTTAGAATGCTAGTTCTGGAAGTGGTCACCTATGTCATGTTAGTCTTTTCCTCTGCTTGGAAAAACAAGAACAAATGTAGATAAAATCCTTTTCTTTGATAACAGTTTTGTGTTGACTTCAAGAACCAGGCCATCTCCAAAGATGTCTACAGACAAAGCTGGAAATAGTTTGTATTTGCAGTTGAATAAAAGGCTTGCCTGATCTAGAAGTAATTGTGAACACATTCCTTATTTGGCTAGTAGCAGTTTCAAGTAATTCTTGTCTATACATAGCTCTGCCAGACTTAAATTAAGTACATGAATGACGTAGAAATGTTTTACATTGTGTCAAAATATCACTTGGGTATAACTTAATTTGTACATTTCTCTAGAACTAGAAAAAACATCAACACTGCTGTAGAGTCAGGACAAATAATTCTGTTCTTTTTCTGGCTAAACAGACAGTCCTGAATAAATTTTTGTTAAAGATTAATACAGTCTATATATGGTTTTTGTAATATCCTTAAAAATAATAGCATTAAACTATAATCTCAGTCATTATCTGCCTTTTCTCCTCAATGAAAAAGCAAAGTCTCCTAGAGTGGAGACATTATATAAATTGTACTGTTTAGTAATCGCTGCATTCATTATGAGAGGCCTAATTATGGTCATCCTTTACAAAAAAAAGTCAGTCTTGCCACAGAAAGCATAATAATGAATATGCCTTTTGTTTAAAAATTAACTAAACATTTTTTTCTGAAGATATGAGGTCTACTAGTATGCAGGATGTCATCGCTTTTATTCTTCTCTTTAAAATAATAATAATAATGAAAAGTATATTACAAATAATTGCAAAATTAGAGTATTTTTAATACTGCAGTTGGATATGTTTGTTTATTTACATGATAAACCATGCAAAATCCAGAAAAGGGTACAAGAATAAAAGACAAGTCATTTTATGCATGAATTATTCTATACGCAGGACCAAGCTGACTTCTTTTTTACAGTGGTGCACATAAATAGCAAATTTAATTCTACTCCAATTTACAGAAGAATGGTCAGGAGCCTCCTTATTTCTAGAGACTAATACATAATGTGAGAAGCATAAACAACAGTATGTTCCTCAAGGGACGATGTGCTCCAGTAGAGGAGTCCAACACAGTACTTATGTAAGGGGCTTAAACTGGGTTTATAGGCATGGGCCTAGGCTTTACAAACCCAAGATTCATTGGGATTAGTTTTAACCAGCCAGAAGGATGGAAAGCAGCTTTTAGGTTTCAGAAGAACTTATATTTTTAAGATTTTTGTAGCATGCTTTAGTTGATGTGTAAATTGTACAACACAATTTCAAAAACAAAGTTTGTAGCAAGCTCACTGACATTTTAAATTTTAGTTTTAATTAATCTGTACTTACTCTGAGTTTGGCAAAACATGGATTCTTCATTTAGAAGAGGCATTTTGTCCTTAGCTAACCTGGCAAAGCACATTGGAGGCTCATGATTTTGAAACTTCATAAAAATTACCTGTGTTTTCTTCTTGTAACCAACAATATAAAGAATTTGGAATTAAAAAATTTTGTTCCACCATATCAAAGGAATATCTCTTTGTAGCCAGTTCTATCTGTGATGGTTGGCTGTGATCTCTTTTGGAATCAGAGTTTACAAAGATGATGCTCGGACTAGACTCAGAAAACTCTCACCCTTCCAGAATAAATTAGCAAACAAAAATACTGCTGGCAAAGAAAAGAGTTTAGAAGCTAAAGTGTTAGGATAATTAAATGCATATTTCAGCAGTATTTATTTGGCATTGATTGGCTGAGGCCACTTACTGTGAAGAGTTGAATAGTTAATTCAAGTGCTAGACATCTCCTAAAGGAGATGACCTTGGGGTCATATAATTGTAACAGTAATTTATTTAGTCGAAGCAAATGAATATGTTCTCAATTAGCTTAGCAGGCATTATAATAACACTATTGGGATTTATATTTGCTTATGTCATTCTGCTCTAAGAATAAAGTTATTGGATTTCGTTGCCTTCATTTAGTTCCCCAGTTCATGATTCTTCACAGAAGAGATGTAAAAGTTTTCTCCACCTTATTAATAGGTGACTAATCCCAATGCTGCAGATATTGGCATAATCACTCAAGGGAACTGTGGGATATACAGCAGTATCACTGGCAGAAGCCAGTGTTACTAACTTAAATCTCTCCTGCTGATTTTTTTTCCCCCTAATATGTGTTCCAAAATTTACCCCATAAGTGGGTACCTGATGTAAGGTTATTCGACCATTGGGGCTCTTGAAGTTTTATCACAGATATTTTATTCTGCTGGGACATTTTATCCCACTGCTTTTATCTGCTGTCAGATAAGCACTAATTCAACTGTGCTCTACCTCTGGTCTAAACTTCCTCAGGTATTTTTTCAAATTTTCAAATATTAATACATTTTCAGTCTTCACTGGTTGGGATAAATATCGAAGAATGTATGACCTACCTGACATGGCAGCATATGATTGAGGGAAACTTGAAATCTAGAGTTGTCCACAATCACGAACTACCATTAGAAATAAAGCAACAACTGTGATTTTCCAGCTCTCTTATGGAGAAATTTCTCCATAAGAGGGCTGGGAAAAATGGGTCATAAAAAGTTAAAATTAAAAAAAAAATTAAAAAGAAAAAAAAGGAAATATTCTCAAGGCTTGTCTTTCAGCAATCAAAAGACTGAGTAGAGACTCACTGCGGCCAAGGAGAGGAGGCCAGCGTGACTTCCTGAGCTCTGCCAGGAGAGGTCTCTGCAGGACACACTAATGCAGGAAGGGCTGGGCAGACTGTGTGTGGTCCCAGCCTTCCCCTCCGACAAAAAGTACGTGATGTATGTTCCGACTTAACTCTATGGTTAGGATGTAGGCAGCTCAGTTTTATCACATGCTCCCATTTATAAAAATTAGAGGCAGGTTTGGAAATCCTTTAGAGTTTAGAAGCAGACTAATCAAGTTGTTAAAACAGTCTGGTCGAGTTGATTTGCTTCATTTCTAACAAATAACATTCACATACCCCAAGAAACATTTGAGTGAAACAAAAAGAACCATCTTCCTACCTCCTCGTGGCATTTACAAATCATGCAGAGCACTTATGTCCAAGCTTTATTGTCTTACTTACACACGTGCTTAAAGATTCCATTGAGCAGAGTTGACTATCACTCAATCTGTATAAGAATTCCTTGATTGTCTTATTTTCCCAGTCCTGGGGAATCTACTCCCACTGTTTTCCTGCTCATGGGAAGTCAACACATGCACACAACACTCCCAAAAGTCAGAGGACATTTAGTGGTTAAGGAAACTTTGCATAACTTGCTTAAAATTTCATGTGATTTAGAATATCTGTCCTTCAAAGTGAGCAACAGACAAAACTGTGTTTAATTTTTCTAATATTTTGCAATCAGTGATGGTACTGAACTTAGCATATATATACAAATAATTTTGTAGCCAGTGCCATTTTACAAAGTTTTCCAAGGAAAATATTGTTTCAAAGTAAGTTCATTTTTCTGTCTATGTTGTGAAGTTGTACAGCTCTGTCTGCAGAAGTCTGGGAGAAGAATTGTTTAGTTCTTTTCAGCCTCAAGTTCCCTATCGACTAGGATAATTGGAAAGAAGAAAAACCAAATCAGAAATTTACAGTCATAGTAGAAAACATTTTAGGAGCAGTAAGCAGCATGTTTTCTATTTACTAGTCAGTGCTTTGAAAGAAATTTATGGCAACACTTAATGAGTAACTTTGATCAGGATACTTATATTGGTGTTGGAACATGGATTTTAGTGTCTGTCTATGGACACTGGGGCTTGGAGGTTGACTGCAATTTCCAAACAAGTTAAAACATTTCTTTTGTCCCTTGAGCCCATTATGATATTTCAGTATAAAAAGATTATTTAGTGTTAGGACAGCAATAATGCTAAATAATCATCCTTCCTTTCCAGTAGAGTCTCATCAGCTCTTAATCACTGAAAGGTGATTAGGAAATTTTGACTCTGTCCCAACTCTCACTCTACTCACTGTGTGAGGCCTCCTATTGATATTATATTAAGGTCTTTGGGCCATGAAAAAAGGCTATTAAATCTTACAATACCTTCAAATTAACAATGAGTAATCTTCACAACAGCTGTGAGAGCTCTGGCTTGTTGCATGAAATGCAGTATTCTGTATGTGAAAGAATATTTTTGTTCAGTCTTTCACTTCTTTGAACAGAATAATTTTGAAGAAATCTTCTGTATGTTATGTGTCCTGTTTTATAGCAAGTGCTGTAGTATTGTACAAAAGCAGTCTGGAACAATAAGGTTTACTATATGGATTTTACAGTGACTATTGTAATCTTGTGTGTGACTGCTCCATGTAAGCACTTTCAGTCTACCAAGCTCAACATTAGTTTAGATACTGGAGTGCTGAACGCTGTTGGTCCTATTTAGATCCTGTGTATGTGGGCAGAGCTTCACTGACTTGGAGGAAGCTGAATCCACACTCACCAAATCTGACCATGCCCACAGCAGTAACATCAAATTTCTTTATGTAGTCTATATGTAACATGTATGTAATAGAACACATTTAGTTCATGGCAAGCCCAGTTTTTTGCCTTGGTGGTGTAAAGGCTGGAAGAGAGGGGTAGAGGAACTCTTTCCCTCCCTTACCACAGAAAGAAGTACCAGAAAGTCACTATGATGCTTCCCCAATGCTGTGTTTCTGTGGAATGTCATCCAGGAACTCCCTACCCCTGGCCATATGCAGCCTGGAGGATAGTATCCCAACAACCAGCACTGCTGCCTTCAACCTGAGTCTTTCTCACAGTGATAGCAGAGTTCTTGAACAAAAGTTTTGCTCTCTGGCCTCTCCCCTTTAAATTCTCTGGTAAAACAACAGTAGAAAGAAAATATTTTCCTGCTGGTTGTGTTGTTCTACTTGCCCATGTTCTGAATTTTATGCTCACAAAAATTCTAGTGACCACTGAAAAAACTGTTGTCTCGAATTGTAATCAACCACACAGGCCAAAGGGACAAAAGAGCAGGTAAATGATGACGTATGAAAAATCTGTGACATTTTGAGTTGTCTGTTGAGAAAAATTCTACAGGTCTAGGTTTCCCACTGGCATAGGTTATCTTTTTTATCTGCATTAATGGCACTTGGCAGATAAGCTTCCTTGGAAAAATTCCATACCTGTCTGTCCAGATGCCTGACCAGGAACCACATGAGGAAATTATCATGCTCGTAGTGGAACAGTAGGTTTTATGAAGACAGAGCACATTCTACCTCTTGGTAGAAAAGACACCTTTCATCTCTACAAGCTTGAGATTTGGGAATTTAACATTATAGTCTTGCTGAAATGAAAGTGCCATGGGTTATATCAGTACATTTTTAATAAAATTCTGTTACATTGATCAATCTATGCCCTTAATGTAAAGCTGAGATTAATTCCCCAAGACACACTATGGTACTGTATTAATACTGGAAAATGTCTTATAAATGTTTATTTTGTATTTGGCATAATTAGTGTACCACTATAGAAAATGCTTCTATTGACCTTCGGAATACAAATTTGTTGGATTATCATGACTGACATATTCAGAATTGCTCATTCTTGCCAAACATAGCATAACAACTTTTTAACATTCCCTTTTCTTTCCAACTGCTTCCACTTTCATTATTTGAAATATAACTGTATTATATACGCCCTCTCATTGCCTAACATGTTTTTTTCAGAGTTTGAGAAGATTTACATTTGGAGCTAAATGTTTCAGTGATTGCTCTGTTGGATTTCATTATACTAGTGTAGTTAATCAAAGCAGGTCCAGCCTTGCAACCATGATTCACTGAACGTTTTTTTGAACTTAGTCATTTATACTGAATGAATATACACATTATCACCAGAGTACCAGATTTCCTTTAACAGCCTGCACAACACTGCACTTTAGTGCCTTAGTAAACTGCTTATGCCATGCGCACATTGCAGCTGCTTTTTTGTTTTCTTATTTTTTTCCCTTTTTGAGGAATTGATTGAAAGCCATTCTCCTTACCAGGGGAATGAGAGACTCACTGGGTGTGTAGCCAGTACTAGGGAAATGTATTCTGTTGTGGTCCTAATGACTGCAATTTCACTATACTCACGGATATTTTCAGATCTACACACTACAGGGATATTTACAGATCTACTACACATGCAGCTGGGTGGTCTGCACAATAGTCATTAACGAGAAATCCCCAAATAATTGTAACATGCTCAAGTTTGGCTGATGTTTACTCAACCACATGCTTAATAGTGCAGTTCAGTTACTGGCAAGAGAATCACTAGGTTTGGTATGGCTGAGAAAAGATTTTGCGGTTTCTGTTTCCTTCTCTTGAACAATCTAATCATGATTTTGCCACTTACGTTGAGAGGTAAATTCTTTTACCCTCCAACAACCCCTGGAGGCAAATATTTAAGGTAGTAGCCTATGGTAACTAAACCTTTCTAACTATTTTGCAGAGTCTTATGCTGCCTAGCATCTGTATTTAATGTCCAGGCAGAGTTGAATTAAAGCCTCAGCAACCTCTTTTAAATGCTATAAATCAAACACACAGAGCTATTTAGCTGCCTAGAGGTGAAGATGGGTGTTTAGTAAGATTTATCTAAATGCCTAAACAGGTCAGGTACTTAATTCCCACTGAAATCGAATGACAGTACTTCAAATACCTCTGTAAATCAAGATGCTTGTACTTCTGCCAACAATGGATTTTTGAAATGTGTTAATACTAGCACCTGCTATTGTCATACTTTTCTTCTCTGTCTGGACTGAACACTTGTGACAGTCACATGCTTTTAGTATAATGTGGAGGAAAGCAGTACTATTTGAAGGAAAGTAGTACTAGCAAAACCAGTTTTGACAAGTGTCTAGATAAAATTCAGGCACAGCTGACTATGGTATCTCTGTATTCCTAATGTCTGTTTATGCACAGCTGGCTCATTACAGCCTACTCTGTGGTGTTCACCATTTCCAGTACAGGCAAAACACACTGGCTGCTAGGTGTAAGGTGTGACTGAATGAGAAGCCAGTCTGTGTAAAGGAAACAATCGGGTGATTGTCCACTTTGCATCAGTTGCTTAGTAAAAGTAAATGTGGCAGGAAGGGAAAAATTACTAATCTTGTAGATAATTCAATATGTTACTGTTCTATGAAAACTTGTGCCAGTTTCTAAGCTCAATTACTGTAAGTTTCCAACCAGTATGTTAAATGGATATAAAGTAATTGGATACTGATATATAAGATTTCCTTGGTTAGAAGGATCCTCCATTTATTTAAAGCCCCCCCAACAGCTCCTCTGACACAGCTCCTTTTAGCCGTTGTCATAGAAGAAGTATATTACAAAGCGAGAAGTGATTTTCACCTCCTCAAGCAGCCCTGAGGACAATGGTTAGATAGCACAGTGTGGGACAAAATCAATTTTGAGGGCCACTATTGTATAGCTGTTGCTACTGTCATCAGCCTAGTTTGCTACTGCCTAGGAATTATTTTTCGTCTTAACAAAAGGTACCCAACAGCATCAAACAATTACAAAAAGGGGACATAGACAAATAGTATGCAAATATCTGCCCCTGGGATTGTCTTTGTGTCCTCAGTGTCACTTATCTGCCCTTCCAACAGCATATTGTTAATTCATTCGCCTGTCTAAAAATGAGATTGTATATTGTGTTGGCTATGTGATAATGACAATCCCCTTTTGTGTTTGCTTTCTACACACATTTGAATGATTGCCTTTTACTGGCACAAATGGTCATAGAACACATGCTCCACTGTCACATGCAGGGGTATTCACTAAAAACTAAATGTCATAGTTGCATGTGTAAGTATTTCTTTCAGAAGTATATGCTTGTTTTTCTACTGCGTGAATAGAAAGAATACCTTGTGACTAGTCTGGCTCATCACAACTAAACAATCCAACCAACTTGTCAAATACTTGCATATTGGTTTTGGATTAATCTGCATGGTTAATGGTTACTTTTTAAAAAAAGTTATTTCAAATAACAAATGAATCTGGAAAACTATGAGCTATTTGCAAAAGAAGGCAACATGTGTCTGATGAAATATTCATTGTGAATTATTCACCAGTCTCAAACTGTAGTAAGTGTTAAGATAAAAGATCTGTAAACTCATCAAACATTCAACAAAATTCACCAAGCCTGCTGCATCTTTCTTTTTTTTTTTTTTTTTGGTCATGGCATTTCTGCCAATGAAAATATACTCATGAATTTGCAAGATTCTACATATTTTATGTTTATTTCCTGAACTAACAATTATTTAGCTGTTAAAGCAAATCTATATTTCCAATAGATCTGTGGTGTTCTGTTTTATTGCTCTACTTCAAAGACATATTAGTATTTCACATAGATTAATGCTTCTTAGAACACATAGCTTAATTTCTTCCCAGTGCATATGATTCCAACTCCAACTCTCCAACAAGAAGGGAAGACTATCCAGCCTATTCAATTAAAAGAATACAAGTAGGAGGAAGTAGTATATAAATACTAATTTATCTTAATCATCCTTGTAATTTTATAAAAATAATTTACTCGCATGTCGAAGTTTTGTTACCTCTACTGAGCCGTGATTTGAGGGCATGCATTGTCCTCATACAGGTTGTTGGGCTATTTGCTTCTGGTGCAATTTTCTGCAATGTAATTAGGGCTAATATATGTAAAGATAGCTGGGAACTTACCTATGGATCCTAGTACTGTAAAGATAGACCTGCATTGATAATCCCTATTGCAAGCACCTTGACTGCCATTGTGGTGAGTAGAATACAATGTTTTGGCAATTTTTTAAAATATCTAAACAGTGGAATGTACAATTGTTGACTTTTCAGACTTTAACCATCATTCAGTTAGATTGTTTTCTGCAATAAAACCTTCACCACAAAAAGTCTGACTACATAATTTCCTGGTCTCTTTATAGGAAGTTATTGTATTTTATGATAGGTTAGAAAAGGGCTTACTGGGGGATAAATAGCCTTCTTAGATGGGTTTCTTGAGAGAAGAAGTCCAGCAGATCACTTTAAAGATTGCTTTTTTAATAGAAATCCTGCACATAGTTACACTCTGATAGGAAATACAGCATAGGTTTAACAGAATAACACCACCCTTTTTTGTGAAACACACAAAAAATTATACTACTTTACTTCCAATTAGTGAGTAGGAAATAAAATGTTATACTGAATATGAAAATCTGTATTTTTAAAGCATTTAATTGTGAATACATAGAATTTTTCAGGCAAACACGCCCTTCCACCAGTTCTTCAGAAATGTGACTTCTGAAATCTACAAATTAGGAAGAGGCAGGAAAAAATCCTCTATTAAAGTTTGTGCACAAACCTGAAAGCAACAGTTAGTAAGTCACCAGATGGAGATACTAAGTATTGATCTTTTGAGTGCTTTGTTACTGGTCATTTGTGTCTGTTGAAGATGTTCTAACATTTTACTGTCAATGACAACAGGATCCTGTAGTTGGGATTGTTAGCATTTACTAGGATACATTGTTACTAGGATACATTGTTAGCATTTACTCTGATAGATGCAGGTCGCATTTCTAGATACATCCAGAAGCACTAAGTGTGAAAAGGCATCCTTCCTAGCCAACATTGCTAGCTCCCAGAATAGTATATCCAGGCACTTGGGCACAGGGTGTATTGGTCTCTTACTCATTCATTCAGATTTATTTATTTATTTAATTAATGTCCTTTATAAAAATCAAATGCTTACAAAGTGCATAAGGAGACCTCAGGTGGGAATGAATCACCTCTATCTTTTTCCACCCTCACTAATCCTGCTCATGATAAGAGAAAAAAACTCCACTTTTCAAAGTCAGGCATTTGAAAATAGATATCTAATGGCACAGAAATGTGTCTTACTAATTTTGGATCCAAGGCACATGTACATATATGAATGATCATTTCAGATAAACTAATTTTCACTAAGACTGACTGTAACTTAAAAAAATGTTATTTTAAGATAAAAATAGGCTAAGCACCACCTGTATTCTCTGGTTCACTATGTGAAATGGGAAGCACATTGGAATACACCTCAGGATATTAAAAGCAACATATCCTCCCATCAACTGCATGTCACCATACTACAAAAGGCTTGCTGCTAGGACTACATCAGAACTGAAGCGAACAGGAAAATCCCTTTTAAATGATTTGAGGTTTTAATAATTATTTGAGGTTTTAAAAATGTGAAAAGTCCTGAGCACTACTTGTATGCACAAAATTGTTGAGTTTCCTGCCATTTGTAAAGCTACATTTTAAAAGTCAGGTTCATATAGGAGGTCGGACTGCAAAACAACCTGAGCAACAGAAAGATAGAAGAGATGAGCAGCTCTTCTAAAGAGTGTATTTAGGAAAAAAGAGGAATTTATAGAGTATCAGTGTTTTATTTGGAGGCAGTACTGTTCCTGGATATTACCAGAAAAAGGCCAGTTTGAGTTTGAATGACTCAGTGCGAATGGCTGCAAAGACTAGCCCAGGCTACAGCATGATGAAGTGGGAGCAGTAGAATTTAATGCAAGGCCAGCAGGTGAGTGCCTCCTTGGGAGGTTCTCACAGATGACCCCACATCTGAACACCTTCTGTATATGTTTTATGTGAGTCAATTGAAAAATTCATTGACTTAGTAATCAGCACCTCTTTAAGTCCTTTTTTGAAATGGGTCAAGGGATACAGGAAATAAAAAATGCCAGACAGAGAATAAATAAAGAAGGTAGAGAAGAAATTAGTCAATGCAATTACATGCTTTGGTTATTTTATCAAAAAACCAACCCACCAAACATGCAAAGCCAAAACATGCCAAGAATACCTTGCATTTATTTATTTCTGGCTTAGCTTTACTTGCTTCTTATAGAAATAGTCTGCGTTGAACTACTATTACTATTAGTTTATCATAATTTCATTTTTCCAGAAAAGTACATTTTTTCCTCTCTGACCCAGGGGGAAAGTATGCTTAAAGATAAGCTATTCTGGCAGTGTATAGCCCTTTCTGTCATATTCTTCCGCTGTGCTTACATTAATTTAAATGTGTAAGCTGCAAAATTATTTTAGCAGTATAAAGTTTTTCTTAGTTCTAATAGAAGACAAAAGTGTCACCAACTGTTAAGGAAACTTCCCTGTCCAACCATCCAGGAGCCTCTCTGGCAGTCACTCCCATGCCACTTGAACTGGGACTGAGGCCCCTTCACAGCTACACCCCCGTGCTCACACAGCCAGAGCAGGTTTCCTGACCAGAATGACCCCACACTTCCACAGCACTCTCAGGCATCTTGATCCTTAGAGTAATTTAATCATGGTACAATAACTAAATAAGAAAAATAACAGCTTGAAACAGGTGCCTCTGAATAGACCCTGAACAAAGGATCCCCTGGGTTTTTACACCCTCACAGTCTAAGGAAAAGAAAGGAAAACCTGGGACTCACTGGCTCTTGCTATGCCTCAATGTCCCTCAACTTGGCCAGGCCCCAGGTCCCCGAGCCCTTTGTTATGGAAAGGGTCAGCAGCTCCTGACAGCTCCTACTGCAGCTGTACCCGCAGCTAGCTACCTGCGCTGAACACATTCCTCAAAAACCACCAACCTCCTCCACCCTGCTTTATCCTGCTACACTTTATCCTAGGCATCATTAAGCTGGGTTTAAATTCTCTTTACTTATTTTTCTCCAAATCTCTTGGGCCCTGTGCATCATTATCTTCAATGAACATCTTTAGTAAACAGGACATGTAAGTGTATTTGTGTTGTTCTGGCTTGTTGCAGTTGTTTAACTGATTGGATCACATGCTGCTTTGATAATTTAAAAGAGAAAAGGTTTTTACAGCAAAATACACTGGAATGTTTTGCAGCAGACTAAGGAGAGAGATGTATTCATTTTTTTATTTTCTCAATGATGTATCAGTTTTCAAACACCTTGGAGATTGTGAATCTCTCCCACACACACATGCACACCTTCTGATCATCTTGACTTTGAAGGTTCAAGGTTAATAATTTCCATTGCATAAAGAATTCATTTTTCCTTATGATGAAGAATCTTTTGAAGTTAATTTGAAAGTGTACTTGAGTTGGGGCCTGCCATGGAGTACTTCAGGTTACACCACACATTATCTTGAACCTTAAATCTCTTGGTTTGTTGCTAGTCTAGGATAAGACAATTGTATTACTGATACCTACAGACAAGATTGGTTCTTTCTGCTGTCTTGACAGTTCTGTAACTTTGGATTGATCTTCACGTTTGAATATGAATATGTTGTTCATCAGATGAAGTTTGCAACAATTACAGAAACTTGAAAATTCTACCTTAATGGTAGAAAGAAATAAATGCTTGTTTTGAGTAAATCCATGCATGCTTAAGTAAAACAACAGATCAGAATACTGAAGACTGGTTGTTCTATGTCAAATAAGGATTTAGTTATGTCTCAATATGTGGGAATTGAAATTGGATTAGAACTGATTTGGGCTGCCCATGGTAAATCAGCTTGCTAGGAGCAGAGGGAAGTGAGGTTGGTCATCTTTGCTCCACTGCTCCCCCCTTCATCCCAACTACTAGACATAGATACTAGCTAGCTTTTTTTGCTGTGTATTTTATAATAGTCAATCCTATATAGTTCCAATCATTGGTAGATGACATGAAACCACATTTCCAACTTGAGTTTTCTAATGAAAATCCTATCAGCTTTATTTTTGCAAAATTGGTCCACAATCCAGAAGAAGTAAAGTTTTAGGGTCAAATCCTGAAAAAAGGAAGATGAAGAACTACATGAACAGTGCACACTCTCTCCCACATGCAAATGCCTTACATGCCTGTTGCTTGCAGCTGCAGCAACACAGACAGGCACTTTTAATCAGATGTCCATTTTTTCATATGCTACTTGGAGCCCCTGCTATGAATTTTTAAATGCAAAAACCATGGTTGTTTATACTCTTTTTACGTAAATATTCAACTAATATTAGTAATGAATCGCTTGCTTTTGCTTTTGTATTGCTTCTCTAGAATGTTTTGGGTGAGCTTCATATTTAAGCACAGTGAATCTGAAGAATCCTAATAAATCCAGATGGTACATTTTTACACTAATTTTGCTTAGCTAGAAGTAGCTGCTCAAGACAGAGAGTCAAAGAGTGAATACTTGTGGAATTAGGCCCTGTATATAAAGTCTTCTTTCTCAGGGATTTCAACGGCATTAATTAATTCTCATGATCCTGCTGTGTGTAGCTAGAAATTTTACTATCACCATTTTAAAGATGGATAAAATTAGTCGTATAAAGGTTAAGTGATTTGTGCAAGGTCATGTTGCAACTCTGTAGCAGGGCTGAGAACAGAATTAGAAGTCACAACCTGTGTTACCTTGGGCTAATGACAAGTCCACATGCCACGTGTTATCCTTTCATAAATGACACATACTCAGACAAGGGCTGACTATGAATTAAGTATTTAAGAGATTCTTTATATAGCTCTTAATATTGTATGTATCATAAAGGGGCTCAGGTGCACCTGGGGGAACACTGGATTCCCTGAGTTGAGAAACAGCCTTGCCCAATTGGTGAAATGCTTAACTTGCATGAGCAAAATGAACTGTATACCAAATGCTCAGCTGATCCTAGTGCTTGGTGAAAAAGTCTGTGTAAGGAAGAACAAGTCAACTAGATTAGAAGAGGGAAAACAATTTCCATGGGAGCATCTGAAATGAAATACTTTCTTCCATCCTTAAAGAGACCATGAATGCCTTGTGTAGGCGGAAAACCAGAAGTCCTTGCAGGGTTCACAGTGAGTAGATTCTCCAAATCTCTGAAAGAATGCAAGTAGTCAATAAAGTCTTCCATTGCTGCAAGACATCATTTCTTACAGCTGCCATCAATGCTGAAGCTAACAAAACCCTCATCTATATAATTCAGCAGTAATTGTATACCTCTGGGATAGACATTACACTTCTTGCTTCTGCTTGTCACTAAATAAAAAATGTATGTTAAATGACATGGCCTTGACTGGACTTGTGGTGGTGGGGTGGGGAAACCATGACATTCAAGGCATTTATTTATGAAGAGAAGAAATTATGTTTGTCTGTTTCAGATAAAGGTTATTGTTCCATCCTTGAGAGAACAGACATGATACAGATCCCAATAACTTGGCAATTTAATGTGAAACAAAATGCAAGCACAGCAAAAACAGAAAGGAAAGTTTCACTGCTTTAAAATTATTTAAGTTTTTCTTAAATGTAAGAAAAATTAATTATATAATTAAGTGGCTGAGTTACTAATAAGAAATGAAGTGTCAGATAGTACTATTGCAGAAGTTAGTAGTCAGAGGTGAGTGATGTGTTTTTTTAGTTTGCATTCTGATGGTACTCAAAAAGTCATCAAGATAAGGACTGAATTATCATTTTTCATTTTTTTTTCTGATGCGTATTGTACTAGGCACAAGGAAAACATACAATAAGAGCAGTCCCTGCCCAAAAGACCTTACAGTCAAAAGCAGTTAGTGGGATAATACAAGGGTAAAGTAGTATCTCAGTGGTTTCATTTCCTTCACTTTTAAAAATTCATTTATTGTCATTTTTATTACAGTAACGGGGAATGAGGAAGTTTAAAATGGCTGAGGGAGATGAAGGAACAGCAGAAAATTAATTAGAAAGGAAAGAGGACACCAGAGTGGAGGTGTGGCAGGAAGGCTGAAAGTCAAAAGAAGAATAGAGAAAGGATGGAACTTAGCTGGCAAGCAGGGAGCCAGGTGAAGCCAGGTAAGTATTTTAGACCAGCTGTGGGAAAGGGGCTTCCCTATGAAATTTAAAAAGGGCAGGGATTCTCAGAAGATTCCAAGACTTCTTTCTTTTGTGCTATATTGTCCTAGTGATAAGCGCCACTAAATTTTTAACACCAATTAGTAATGGCAGAAGCTTCAGATCAGTTCTGGTGCTGATGTTTTGGTTCTCCTGGGTACGAACTACTTTTGACCCTTTCAGTATAATCCTGCCCCCAAATTGCCTGCTTCCATTATTTTTAATGACTGCAGAGACTCTCTGCTGTTGGGGTGATTTTATTTTATCAAGTGGATTTGGGGGGAAAATGGAGGATGCTGGTGGGAAAGGAGGTGTGCAGTTAATATATTGATGTGAGGCCTGTAAGATCAGAGATAAAGCACAACCATTACCTTCTCATACCTTTGCATTACTAGCCATTACTGAATGACATGGTGCAGAAAGGCTGTTAGAGAAGGCTAATGCCTATACAGCTGGTGTAATGAAGAAATGGGAGATTTAGGCACAGGAAACCACAGCTCCAACAGAAGGAGCTGAAAAGATATAGATAAGATTAGTGACATATGTAAAGGCACAGATAATGTGTGACAGAGTCTGCCCAGCTGAATAGGCTGAAGCCAGCAGTAATAGGAAGTCCATGTTCTCCCTAATCCTCCCAGATAAGCTGTTCCATCCAGAATTATCAGCCAACAATCTTCAGGGTATCAGGCTGAAAATGAAGTTTCAGACTGCTTTGATTCCTCATCCATAAATGAGAAAGTGCCTGAAGGATCTTTATTTATTCTCGTTCCCTCCGAAACACTCTTCAAAAAGTGCCAATATACTAGCAACAGATGCATAAAGCCTCGGTTACTTTGATTGACAGAACATGATATAAAGCAACTCTCACTTGACATTTCAGTTTCATAAGGCTTCAAGCAAGTGTATGTGTGTGTGTAACTTTAAAACTTCACAAGGAAAGGAAAGGAAAGGGGATATATGCAAACTTCAAGAAAATGTTTTCTGAGTAGAGTACAACACTTCTCTTGTTTCTACTTGTATGACAAGTAATTTCAGTGTATTGTTTCAGTCCTGTGTTTATTAAATGCCTGCAATATTTGCACCTGTTGGTTTTTGTAAACTTCAAAAATAATTGATATATATGTCCCTAGGAAATATGTTTAATTTGAAAAATTAAAGGGTTTTGGAAAAAACTTTCAAAGTATGAATCAGCATGAAAAGGAATATGGATTCATATCTTTTTTCAAACAAATTAGAATTATCAACAAGGTAAAGGAAGAATTCTTGTTGGGTTTTGTGTTTCTGTTCCATACAGGGATGAAAGGAGCATGGTGGAACCCACCTGTAGTGTGCCTGTGTTCCTGATGTAACTACTGTAATCTGACTCCCCTGAGGAAGCAAACTGGGCAATGGTTATGAGAAATATTTGCACTGTGTCCTCATTAGTTTTTATGCTTTAATATGTTTTTTCTATTTTTACATATGGTTTGCCTGGAGCTTCCAGTGACAATATATTCTAAATACGTGAACGCTCCAGAACACTGACAAAAGCTTGGGGATTAAACAATTTGTACTGGATAGAAAGGAAATTACTTGAAAGAATCTATAACCCTCAACCCTTCATGATAGGATGCATCTGTTCTTCCTAATGAGGAATGCATTTCACCTCTGAAAGAAAGAAAAAACTCAAACCCCTCTGTGTGTAAGTTTTGTTGGGGAAAAGAACAGAACCATGATCAAAGGGAACCGGCAGACTTCTTACTTTTTATTTACAATGGGCAACCAAGGTAATTAAATAAAATACGACCAGCGGAAGAACATTAGAAAAGGGAAATTGTTCCTGAATATTATCAGGAAACTTCAAAGAAAGGGTGAAGAAATGTAGCTTAAGCATTCCAACTTTTCTTTCCTCTGGTTCCGTTTCCCCTACAAAAAGATGTAAATTACCTGCCTCCAAACCTTAAAAAGTGCTGTTTGCGCCTGTTAATCAATTGTCAAAAAAAGCTGCTAATTTTTGCAAAGCAACTAATATTTCAGAATACTAATGATAAGATAAAATAATGAACAACTAGTCTTTTCAGAAATAATAATGATTTTCAGATATTGTATGACTTTTTAAGGCACTAGCGTTTCCAATACTACTAGCACAATTTTTCTATTTCCTCTTGCTCTTGGCTGATGCTATTTAATGTAACAAAGATAACTGATTGAAATGTCCTATGCTGTCTATTTCCTACAGGGAAAAGAGTAAAACTGAAGGAGATTTCTTTCTAATACTAATTGCAATACAGTTACATTTTGAGGAAGTATATGTGAGCTTTCAGAACACTAAATACATTCCTGGTTGGTTCTCACAGTGTTTTGCATTTTCCGTCTTAATTTGTTCTATTGGCACGACTGTAAGAAATTTCTCTTTACCATGTCTGCTGGTTAACCTGTGCTGAAGAGTGGTAGCAGGTCATTACCAAATCACTTACAGGAATACACTGAAAAATCAATGCCCCTGCTACTGAATGCAGGGACAGGACTAACGGAAATCTCCAATCAAGGAATCCTGTGGGAAAATCTGGGAATAGGGGAATGAATCTTAGCTAAAGCAGAATTAGAAAGGGAAAGCAGTAGAAGTTAGAAGAAAGGTATGTTTGGAAATGAATATTTCACCTTCAAATGCAGACAAAATGTGTCTTTCTTGTATTTTCTTCTTTCTTGTCCTTCACTACTGGGCTATTCATATCTTTTCTGAATTTCTAAAACACACAACCTAGAAAAGCCTAGAAAACAGGATACCTATGCCCAGCTTTTGATCGCAATATATTGTAGAAAACCAGAAATGTAGTTTTGTTTCTGCACTCTTAACTATAAGGGAGTAGGAAACCTCTTAACTCTCTCTCCAGTTACTAGACTTCTGTTAGCTGAAAGATGGTAAGAAGAAAAATAAACTACTATTTACAGCGTTGAGTGCCCACTTGAACACTGCAGAATAGCGGTAGAGAGTAATGTCCACGTTCATCCTTGGAGTCATGAGGCACAAATGCAAGTCCCACCAAGTCAGTAGGGATTTTTTTTACTCAAATTACCTTGAAATTTAATCCTTTTGATGTATCTTTGGCCATCTTATCAATTCAATTAGTGGACTTCAACAGAGTTGGCCTTTTAAATTTACAGGTGGCAGCCATTATGAATGGGCTAAAGACAAGTCTGTAGGTATTGCTTAATAATTTTCCTCAGCTGCAGATTATTCTCTCATACATTGCAGCTAGATGTTTGTCTGTGGATATGGAAAGTACTGTTATATATTTTTAAGTGGATAGTATTCATCAGCCATGCTTTAGGATGAATTTCAACTGCTGAGAGAAAAAGCACAGTTGGAAGACTGTTCTTTGTGTACCACTGAGACTGTGCTTTGCCCATACATAATATGTGAAAGAGGGCAAAACAAGAAAAAAGAGATTAAGGGAAAAAAGATAGGGCCTGTTGATTTCAAACAACCGATTGAAGACACTGTTTTGAGGACAAACGGGACATTGAAAGGATTAAGAAATCTGTTGGGTTTCTCAAAGCCTTATGGCAAGGATGTTTCCTCCACCTCTGTAGGTAGGTTAGACAATGAAGTGAAAGCTTGTAAAGCTCCAATTTTTTGTACTGCCCAATTTAGTTGATGTAACTGATGTCTCCAATGTCTTCTGCACAATGCAAAACACTTTCTGGAAGTGCTGACATGATGGCATAACCTCTATTCTAAAAACAAAACAATGCAGAAAAAGAAAAAACACAAACAAACAAACAAAGAGGAACTTTAAAGAGTTAAATAATTTGAAATGCCACAAAAAGTGCTCCCACAGTTTTAAAATGTTAATCAGTTATGAAAGTGTAAGTCATCCCCTGCTGATAAAGAAAATGAACACAGGAAGAGAGGAAAAATTGGAGTTTCTGAATTAAGAATCTTTGTGGCTTTTCATCAACACTTGGTAGGCAATCCGAAGACTCAAGCCTGTCATCCAGCAGACTGGTATACAACTCTGCATTTTGCATTACATATGCATTCAAATCCATGATGCCTACCTGTGTTTCTGTGCTAGCCATTTTTGCTGTGCAGGTGCTGGGGATGACAAATGAGAGAACTGAGACATTCAGAGGTCTTTCTAAAAGCACCTGAACTCACTGATTGCTTTCATTGTCAATTACCAGGATTCTAACTTAGACAATCCTAAGGGAACTATCACCTGCCCTACATCCTCAGCTCCGGCTGATTTAGCTCAAGTGGTGTAAGAAACAAAGAAATGGGGAAGTTGCTACTGCTCTGTGGATATTTGCAGAGATGGATCCTAGATTCCCATCCTGCCACAGATGCCTCTGTGCAGAATGAAGGGAAGATCTCTAAATTACATCAGCTTTACCTTGCAGTACATGTGCAAAGAGATTTTGTCATTATTTTGGTTTGGGTGTCCATTTTCTTTTGGTCTTCAGCCTGACTTTGTCTTGATATTTTTAGTTTTTAGAGCTTAATTTGATAAGGTGAGGGCAAAGGATGGTTAATTCTGAAGAACCAAGATGATGAGAACCCCATTCAGGGGGAAGGTCTTCACTATAAGAAGCACACGGCATAGGTTTTTTTTGTAGATTATCTATTTTAACAAAGCTGGAAGAGATAAAAAACCCAGCAAATATACAGCATAGTTTTCTTTTTTTGTTGCAATCAGAAAGATGCCTTAAACTTCTTGCACAAAGACGAAAATACACAAAACAGACTTTTCTAATTTTAAACTGGCATTTGCTTGCTTATTTTAAATATGTTGCATTTTATAAATTCAAAACTTGTAAGCTCAAAGTAGGATGCCTCTCATGGCCCCAAGCAAACATCTCTGATTTTAACATCCTATTATGCATGGATGAAAAGCTAAGCTAATAACTAATTTTCACCCTCACAACACAGCCATCTCTGACAAGATTAAAAGCGATTGTTTCTAAGGGATGTTTACTAACATTAGCTCAAAGTGGACAAGTGGGCAAGTCAGGAGGCAAAGTGCGATCCTGCATTAGAAAATTAGAACCAGGCAATTTTGGTATTGCACATACGAAAATAATACCACATTCAAAAGAGAGGAAAAGACAATGGGCAGAGACCTCATCATATTAATGAACTAAAAGCAACAGAGGAAAATACTATGAAGGAAATGCCTAAACGATTTATAAATGAGCATTTAGTTTCATGCTGTCTTTGAATATTACACAATCTTTCTTCATCTTTATGTCCAAACTGGATGTGTTGTGTATCACCACAGCCGATATGAGAGAGTGTGTAAAACTGTATAACTTCTGCCTCATTCATACAAGCTCACATACAGAAATTTACCTCCTTATAGTGAAATAATATAAATAATTTTCATCTTGCTAAATAGAACCACTTAAGGAGCTTTCAACAGGAACAGAAATGTTACATCTGGTCACGTAAACCATTCCTTTGTTGAACTTCTTAACAACTGTGGGTGCGCTACCTTTTAGCTTAGAGAAAATACACATCTGTTTGGGGTCAATAAAGACACTATGGTACTTTTTCTGGAGATGCTTGTGAATGTCAGTCTCAAAGTTAAACTGTAGCTTGGGTATCAAGGTCTACCTAAACTTCCCCATGAGGCTTGAGGCTGTTCTCTATTTCTTTTTCTCTGCAGGACAACCATGCAGGGCAGCTCTGAATGGCCTAATAATTATCTCATTTTATCTTGTGCTGTATGTGACTACATCTCAGTGAAGATATTAAAGATTACTCATCCATATTTTCCTAGTTTTGTTTTTGTTGTTTTATTTGGTTTGTGTGTTGAGGTTTTTTGTTGGTTTGTTGTGAGAAGCAAATGAGTTTTGTTATACTTCAACAGTGGTTGTCAGAGGCATATGGGGGATGGGTTGCACATGTGCCATGCCCAGGAGAAGGAGGAAAGCCTTGTCTCTGGGGGGACTTTGCTTGGCACCCTGTCATGTCTCACAGGGGACGGGCACTCAGCAGGGGAAGCCCGAAGGCGCTGTAGCCCCGAGACGCTCTGCAGTCAGACGGCAGGAGGGCTCTGCCCGCGGACACGGCTCTGGGCCGTGGCCTCCTGTCCGCTGCCTTTGGACTCCTCTGGGAGAGCTCTTCGACCTTGCTTTTGGAATCCTGCTGCCTTTTGGCTCTCCTGCCCTCGCTGGCCCTCGCGTCTGTCCGGCCTCCCTGAGCCCCCGGCCAGCGCCCGCCAGCTCCGTCCCAGCCCCGCTGTCCCTGCGCGCAGCCCTGCCCGCCTCCGAGCCTGACCAGGCCCATCCCCGCCGCGGCCCTGCCCGGCCTCCTGCCCGATCCCTCCCTTCATGTCCTGCCCTGCCCGGGCTCCTGCCCTCCTGCCCGATCCCTCCCCTCGTGTCCTGCCCTCCTGCCCGATCCCTCCCCTCGTGTCCCGCCGCCGCAGGCCATGTCCCGGCCGGCAGCGAGCACAGCCCCCTCTCATCGCGGACATCGCCAGCACCCCCCGACCTCCGGGGATAACACCTTCTTTTCCCTCTGCCTCCTCTCTCCTTCTCTCTTCACACCTCCTTTTTTCCTTTCCCATTGTTCTTCCTCTTGCTCTGTCTTCTCTAGCTCTCTTTAGTGGGGCAGCTCCTTTTTATTTTGTCTTTTTGTTACCAATATAAGTTCTCAGATACAACGGTTGCCTCGTTTGTCTTAATTTTGTTCCCGAACATTCACTATTAAAAGAACTCATTGCTGCTCCCCACACTGGAATGCAGTACTTGGGTTTAGGGGATTTTTTTCTAAAGTTCTGTGCACCTTTAGAAGTCTACTGAGATTTCTGGGCTGTAAAAATTCTCTTTATCATTACTAGGAACACGAAGATGCTGTTTAAATAGAAAACAAGGCTAAAAAATCCTGAAGAGAAAAGACGTCAAGAAATTCCCCATATAATTACTGATGACTGCAGGTGAAATTTAACTGTAAGGTTGACACATAAATTGATATGGCCATTACCAGGTACTGTGCAACTTGTGATGTATCTCTTAGTGGCAGAATAGATAACAAGATCAATTGCTCATTTCAGCTGAAGAGACAAGAGTGGCCTAGACACACACACACACACACACACACACACAGGGACCCACACAGACACACACACAGACACACACACACACAAAAAAAAAAAAAAAAAAAAAAAAAAAAAAGGTAGAGGTAGTCGATATTGCCTGACCAGTACTGAGTTTACACCACTGTACAAGAAGTAATTGCAATTTTTTATCAGTGCAGATAAGCTAGATTTAAACTAACTCTGATCTCAATGGCAGGGTAGCTGTAGAGATGCAAACTTAACTAATTAAAGGCATGAACCATACCCATTTTCCCATGGTTTGCACCTTTCACTGAACTCCAGAGAGCCACAGTAATGCTATTTGTTATTCAAGTAAGTTTATTCGTAGCAGAAATGAGCATTTCTTTCAATATTGTTGTCACACCTGGAGCGTGACTTTTTTTGGCCTCTGTTTGAGTGGTACAACCATCTGGAAAATGAATCTAGCTGTCTTGCTGAGGATTACCCATTTGTTAAAGCACCTTCCCAGAGCATGGCCCACAATACCTGACCTTCAGTTCTGAGTGATCCCACAGAGTCTCAGGTAGTAAGCAATGATAGAACAGTTTTAGATGGCTCTAATTTATGCCAAACTCAATCTGGCCTCTGCCAGTCCCAAAATCACAGGACTGTAAACATAGATTCAGGCCATGCTTTTCCCACCTTTCCTTGTAGTCCAGGCAGACAAAGAGCTTATCTAGCAGCTGTACACCTACCGAATGACGCAGAAAAGTCTCTTCTCAAACAATTTAGAAATTGGACCTTAAAATAAAAATAGTTTATATTTAGGATATTGTAGCCGAGAACTGAAATCTGAAAGCCTAGAACAGCAACCTTAAAATGCACCCTTTCCCCTTTTCCCTTACTCAAGAAAGAATAATTTCTCAGGGAACAAAACACACGTATTTTTAACACAGTATGTAATCAGTTCAATCTACCCTCTACCAATAGAAACATCAAAATTTCTACTCAGAACACTGAATGACATGGGCCCTTCAGAGGTTTTCAATTATTAGTTTTCTTGCATTGCACAAAAGTACAAGCTGTCATTGTATAGTGGCTTTTTAAAATTCAGAGTATGATATAGATGAGTTTTCTCCGTACACAGATGTTATGCCCTACCATTGCAAGGTGTAAACTGCCCTCTTTTTAATCTCCTTGCTTGTTTAATGATTCCTGAATACTACGGTTTACACAGATGGAAAAATAACAGTGAAAAGCATCAGAGCCCATGGAGCAGGATATGGATCTTTGGGATGCTCTATTTCTTTTCCAGGCTGTCATTAGCTCCCCATGTTGCCACAAGTGGGTCATTCTGTTTGGCTACTTCGGGCTCCCTGTTATGCAAAGAGCAAGAAGACCACTCATCCATGTTTTTAAAATTCTGAGGAAATAAAATTGGATTTACTTATTTAAGAATTAAACTGATTCTGAAATTCAAGACTGAAATCTATAAAAGTACTTCCACCAAATTAAAATACATTATAATAAATATTATTCCTAGTAAGAATTTAAATGCAGATAGTTATATATAACTTATTTAGATTGGCACTTTTCATTAAATGTATAAAACAATTCTACTTCATATCTTTATTTAAAGTTGACAGTAAAGTAAAAAATAAACTTGTCATCTAAATTTGTTCCTGTTGTTGGAGGCTACCACGTCTTTGAAAGTCTGCTAGTGTGGTGATAGATTCTAAAAAGTTGTTAATATCACATGTTTGTGAACTTCACCCAGTACATAGCTATTTATTGAGTTCTTTAAACTAGGGGAAACAATATAAAAATTGTAAAACCTATAGTCTTGAGTCATAGACCAGAATCATCTAGTGCACAGAGTTCAGAGATCCCTGCTATGTCTTTCACCTTCAGGTAAATACAACCTTAACCACAGTGACTGGGAACAGTCTGTGTCTTCACACTTCCATAGGAATTAGTACCTCCAGCATAAGAATGTGAAAAAACCTAGCTTAAGATATGGCGTTTGGTACATAAACATTTCCAAGATTGCAGGAATATCACGGTGTCTGAATTTGTCTTGCACTTTCATAGTCAGCCACTCCTGGGAATATGGTATAGGACATATACTTCATTTAAAACTCATACAATGTATTTTTGGCTTGAAATGAGTACTTTCTGCAGTTAATGTAGCAAAGAGTTTATTGTCAAAGAAGTTAAAAAATTGTATGAGAATGGTAGACTTATAAAAGAATTAGTTTGTACCAATGCTGCCATAACAGCAAATAGCAAAAACTTGAACATTTCAATATATTTTCTAAAATATTAGCAAATGTGCTTTAGAGAAACTCTGTAGAGAGTGGTGTAAAAACAGAAGTACTATGCTGATATGCTTTCTGCCATATGTTATGTTGTTTTATTTTTCAGCACATGTCATCAACAGTTTTCTTTGGTATGATCAAAGAACTATACACATTCACTCAAATAAGGTATAAAGAAATCTGTGCTTCTTTTTTCTTTAGTTTTCAATCCTTCATTTTGTCTGTTCTCTAAACAAGAAACCAGGAGTGTTTTCATGGCTAAGCTGTGTATCAATTAAAAGTGAAGTATGTGCTATAAGGAACACTAAAAAACTTCAGCATCTTTCAGATATGTATATTAATGGTAGGAATCTGATTGCACTCCAGGGAGATACTCTCAGTTGTCACAAAAGGAAAAATACCTATACAGCTAACTGGATTAAATGGAAGCAACTATTTTGGGTTAGTGAACTGAGCTTGTAATGGCATTCCTATATACACTCTTAGTTTTCATTACTGGCTAGAGGAAAACATTATAATTTAGACTTGTATTTTTCTGGCTGGGCTCCACAAGTGCATCAAGATGAAAGGAACTTCCATTTTTGAAAGGACTTGCAGTAATGGTGCAAAATCTCCTCATACTCACCAGTGCCAAAATTAGAGATTGATGCAATAACATAAAGCCACCAGACATATTCTACCAACATTTTCCTGATGCCATGAAATCTCATAAGACAGTTTGTACTAAGATGGAAAATCTTTTAAGGATGCTGATTATATTAATTAAAGCCAGTTTACACTGGAAAACCTATACCTTCAGCTCAGGGAGAAGGAACACCCTCATGGAGGGGGGGGTAACTTTCCATATTTTGTATGTTAAATACTGAAAAATCATGACTTTGGCCAGAAAGTTATCTACCAGTGTTAAAATAATGAGGATTTCTCTGAGCCTTTGTTTATACGCACC
Source organism: Serinus canaria (assembly GCF_022539315.1). NCBI lineage: Eukaryota > Metazoa > Chordata > Aves > Passeriformes > Fringillidae > Serinus > Serinus canaria. Next base: position 40,746,181 of record NC_066343.1, on the reverse strand, counting down.
ATTCAGATTCTTCTTGGATGCCCTGTGATCGTCTTCCTTCAGAGAAGGAAGGTTATATGGAAACTTCTTTTCTGCAACTAGAAAATCAAAGGTTGCTCTATAAAAAATTTGTAGACACTTTGGCAGATCCACAACTCTGAATGTGTTCCCTAATCTCCAGCACGTAGAGAAGGTTAAAGGAAAGGAGATGAGCCTTGAGACCTTGCTTTCATACTAACCCCCACTTGTAACTGTACTCAGCGCAGTTCAGCACTATTCCAAAGCAGAACAAGAGCTGAATTTGTTCTATGTCTATCTACTATTTGTACTATGCCCTTAAATTTCTATCTGTAGTTGGCAATGTGATTGCTTCTGTGCCTACAGAGGAGATGTGTTTTGGCCATGTTGATGTTCACAACAGCAAATATGACAAAACCATCTAAAAAAAAATAGTGTCAAATGCCTAAACGGTCCTAAATATTGCTTCTCTTAGTAATGTACTGCTATTTTATCTCAGAAAATTTCCAGTTTGTGTGGAATGAGCATGTCAGCTTCTCTAGATCTGCCATTACAGAGGTACTGCTTAGTCTGTCCGGGGCAACTATAAGCAAACAGAGTGTGTGCGTGCATACCATGGCCACAGCAAGCTGGGAGCAGAGGCTCCTTGTGTTTCAGCTATGCAAGTACTCAGCTGATTGATCATGGATTTAAAGAGTAACATGAGAGCAAGATACAAGGTGTGTGTGTCTAAAAACATAATGCACAAATGCATCATCATGGGGCATGAAACCTTTTAGTGGGATCTGGGACCAACACTATTATGTAGATTTGATGCTAGCACAGACTTTTTTAAAGTAAAGTCGAGAGTTTCATGACAAGACTTGGAGCTGAGAATATAATAAAAATACCAAGTACTGCAAATTTGGTGTTAAAATTATAAGCACCAACAGTGTCATGCTAAAATCTTCCCTTCATCAATGTCAGCAAGAGTTTACTGAGGACCTGAGAGGGCAAAGGATTTCCTGTTATGTTTTTACAGGTGATATAAAACTATGTTAGTCTTGACCTCCTCATTTCAGCTTGCCTACTTGAGCCCTGGAAACTTTTCAGTGATAGCATTTTTAAACTAGAAGAACTGTTGAAATACAAGTTTCTTAAATACTGAAGACCAAGCATACATACATGCCTTTATACATATATGTCCAGCCACAGAAACTGCAATTCTCTTAAAAAAAAAAAAAAAAAAAAAAAGGAGAGAGAAAAAAAAACAGAATTAAAAAAAAATAGAGAAAATGTTCAGTACAGACAGACAAGAAATGGGATCTAATATATAGCTTTTGAAAAGAACAGAGAAGTTAACCCAAGGATCTTGGCAACGTTCCAGTTCTAATAATTTAATTTTAGCTCTCTGAATTTCTTCTGTAATTTCATATAGATGTAGAATTTTTCAATCCCTGTCCTAAGATGTTGTGTAGATTTGCTGTTCATTAATGAACAATGCCATTTTCCACTCAGGCAAAGCTTAAGTCATACATAAACTACCTGGATTTTATCAAATTAACTATTGAGAAAATGCCCTAATTCCATTTTAGTAATATGTAACTTCTCAGGTAGTTTCACTGGTAAAAAGGATCATGGTTCTCTAAAGTTCTTCTTCTTCTCTTCAGATTAAATACCTGAGATTTTGATATTATGATACAGAGCAGTGGTATCTTTTGAGTCAAATAAAATGTATGTTAATCAGATGACCACAAAAGAAATTGTGTTACTGTAGGCAAAACTTTTATATCACTAACATCCAACAACATGTGTGTCTACAAAAAAAAAAAAAAAAAAAAGAGAACAGTTTTTTTACTCTGAATTTTACTCTGTCACTGGGTACATTTTTTTCTGATGTTCAGCCTTACTGAGTACATTATGGACTTCTCTAGGGAGCAGAAAATGTGTTTTTTAAGTAAACATGCAATGCTTTGATAAATGAAAACATTCAAATGAGATTGCTATTGGGGGGAAAAATCTATTCAGTTAAAACTCTTGTTCTATCATTTAGAATAATAATAAAACCCTTTATCCCAAAAGACTGAAACAAATTTTGATTCATTGTGGTCATACTGCACAGTTCTAAAAAAATAAACTGTCATATTGAATGTAAATAATGTATTCCCATAAGCTAATCAGAAAAAAAAAGAGAAATTGTCTACAGTATACTGAGTGATCAATATTTAATGTGGTAATACAAATAATCCTCTTTTTTTCAGTAAAAATATTTCTGTATCACATTCACCCTTTACTCATTCAATAGAAAACAAAGCAAACTCTAGTACAAACAAACCACCCATCTTTTAAATATTGACCTGTGATGGTAAATTTCAGACCACTTCTTGAAATGGTCTTACCTAACTCCAGAAGATTGTTTTTACCCAAAACCCTATACTTCTTACCTTATACTGTCTTAAATTACACCTTGAAATATTATGGCTATGCAGAGATTTGTTTTTATGGAGACAAAAACCCAAATATCTAGTTTTAAGTTAAAGCCTTATTTTTCAGCTTTAAAACCCAGACTGTAAGCCCAGTACTACAAGGCATTATTCAGTATTCAGCAGTGCCTGTTATCTCCAATAGGCTCCTTACAATTAATTTGAGGCTGCTCCATAAGTGGAAGATGTAGCATACATTTTTGCATGCACTTCTTGTGCACTGTACTACAAGCGATAAGGCTAATGTTAAAAGTAGTGTTGTGCAGGAGACAGCATTCAAAAACGTAGCATGTAGTAGCGTCATTGCAGTTGCCTGAGGCATGGTGGTTTATAGCACTATAGATTTTAGCCTTGAGAAAAATAAAATGAATTAACATGAGCTACAAGATTATGAGTCATACACAGTAGAATTTGAAAAGTTTAGATAACCAAAGAGGAATTAGTCAGTTTCTAGATAAGTGATGGTACCTCTAAATCTTGAGAGATCTCTTGGCCCAAAATGACTTTCACAGAAATCTAAGTCCACCACTTTCAGCTGGATCGTGAGTTCCTAAATCAGGAGATCTGACCTCAGCAAGTTTGTAACGGATACCTAAATCATAAACCTAATAATCTGCTAAAAGCCCAGCAAAGCATTTAGGCAGGACCTTAATTGTAATGTAGTGATTAGCTGCACTGAATTAATAGCACAACTCATGGGCTCAAAGTTAAGCGAACACTTAAAGCATTTTACAGACTCAGTTTCAACTATCAGATCAGAGTTTCCCAGTGCTGCTTTTCAAACACTCACAGATTTGTAGTTATTGTGAGACTAGAACAAGTGTTGATGTCTAAGAAATCCCTGAGCTCTGCTAAAGCCAAGGGGCACACAAATTACATGCCTTTGTAGGAGTTCCTGAATTTACATATGCTAACCTTGCAGCCTCTTTCTGAAATATAATAAATAATTTACAGATTCCACAGCTCTTTAATGCCAATTACAGCAAGTAGTTTTACACTTCTTTAACCAAACTGAAAATAAATGTCCAAAGCCAGACAGTGAGTGGTGAAGCTAGGATCAAGCTTTTACTACTACCCATTTATTTGATCTTCACTTTACTTTGCTATCTGATTCAAAGATTTAAATATTCTTGTTTGACAAATCAGACTTTGGGCTGAGGTTATTGCATTTAAGCTAACCAACCCTAGGTGGAGCAGCTCTAAAATGCTTTCTTATTTTTCTTGGGCCTTTAGTTTCCAGGACGGGAAGTAGGTGATGAACTTTTACACTTGGAAATATAGTATCACCTTTTAGGATTCCCTAAGTGAAAGAATATGCTACAGTGTGTGAGCACAAACTTCTCCCTTGAGAATCCAGAGGAAATGCACATCTTGTTGGAGGGTGGTGTGGATGGATGGTCTTTGTTCAAGTGTGTTTGTACATACTATCTATTACCAGAACTGTGCCTCCATCATCAGCTCTTTCTGCTTAAAATGCTGCTATCCCTGCATTGTCATGAGAATCTGCATTCTTCTCATGACACAAGTTGTGAGCTCTAATACTTTATTATATGGAATAGCATTCTAAACATTAGAATCCAAGGCATTTCTGTATGAATCAATTAGTACTCTTGACCCCCTAACTATACTGCAGTCTGGAATTTGACAGTTATCATTAGTAGACCCTATAAACTAGTACAATAGATGTGTGCACTCTGCCCTCTAATTCAGAGTAATAATCTTTCTACAATTGTGTTCACTGTTGGTCATCTAACTTTAGGGGAAAGAAAGAAATTTATCAATGCAATTGAATGAAACCAGTATTTACCTCTCTTTTACCATCTCATATTAAGAAATTACATAGTATTTTTCATTATATGAGTTTGGGAAAGCCAATTGTAAAAGGCTGGTGTAGAAAATAAGTGCAGAAAATTTAAACAAAAATATTAATGGAATTTGGTAGGTATACAACTTTTATAAACTCTGTTTTCTGCTAGGTTTCTGTATTAGGAGTCTCAAACCTTTCTCCAGTAAAGGTTGATTTACTGTTTGTATTAGCACATATGCCTTAACAACATAAAGAGCATTTCCCACAGATCAGTTGATAAGATGCAACATAGAGAAAGGGCCAAATGATGTTTGTTACAGTCTACTAAGTGAGGCTTTGACTACAAATCAGTGAAGTCACTGAAAGGACACCAGCACAACACAATCCCAGAAAATGCAAGCTGGTATAACACAAAAGATTCTTTGTTCAAGAGCAGCAAAAATTTCCAGCAACTGTCTGAAGATGCATGGCATAAGAGAATGCAATTAAATAACAAAACAAATCCATTCTTAAGGACAATCATTATAAACCAGGACATGGACACTTTGTTTTAAGTGCACACAATGAATTTTAAAGATCTTTCTTTAAAAGGGGAGTGAGATGATGACCAAGGAGCTAGGGAAGGGCTAAGGCTTACTATCTAAGGCCTACACTGTGTACTCTCTGTATTATCTTTGCAGATGGAGATCTGCATAGTCAACATCAAGAAGGAATGAACTGACTGAAGGAGGAAGTCCTGTGGAGACAGGAGGATGATCCTGGTTTGGCTTTGAAGAATGACAGAATGGCAAAGTCCTATGACTGGAACTTTGAAGGACACCATAACAAAGAAAAATTAACTTTTGCCTGACTAAGGGTTATTTAAATTGTAAAGTGCACACTCTGCATATGTTAACAAGCTCAATTAATTACATGCTAGGACATGTATGACTATTTTACATAACTCACTACCTGTATCTGCTACATGTAACACAGGAAGAGGGGAATAAGATTGGACTGTGTATAAGAAGGGTAGAAATTTCTCTCAGGAAGAAAACCCAAAAGCCTTGAGACAGAGGACTGGCTACTCTCCTCCCTTTGCTTCTGATCAGTGTAAGTTTCTAATTATTATTACCCAGGTTAACACAATGTTACTGCTATTGTTTGAGTTCTATCCCAGCTAATGCATTTGTAAATAGCAATTCCTAATCTGTATTTCTGTTGCTTCAATAAACTGCAATATTTGTGAATTTTTGCTCCCAAGGCTCTTGAATAATGTGACCAGACCTATATTACCAGATTGGTTCATCACACTATTCATGAATCTGTGATTGCACAAGTTCTTATTGAACATGACCTGACCTATAGCATTGAATTGGTAAACCACATTATTTGTGAATCTATGGTCCTGGAACATCCTATTGAACGTGACCAGATTTAATAGTGCCAAATTAGTTCTAATGAGAAATTAGGCTCAATTTGCACCCAACTCTTCTGAACTATGAGAACCAGCTGGAAAGGAAGAGTGTTTTATTTTGTGCCAGATTTCTTAATTTTAATGCAAAAGAGGCCAATAAAGTATTATGGAGGAGTGACACGTTTGATGGATGAGTGGGTTCTGAAAAAATCTATTATCAATTACTTTTTAGTGTTTGGCTTTAGTCCAGTGATTTTTATTTGAACAGGCCACATGTTAGCATGGTTTTGATTGCAAGAAGTGACTCTATGTTCTTAAATGGGATACTATTAATTTGCTATCTTCAACTTTATCTCTCCTTTTTCTGATAGTGATTCTGTTATGTCAGGTGTCGTTTTAAAATTTAAGCGGGAAAAAAGTCATTTAAAAAAAGTTTGTTTAGTAAATTACTCCCTGTTTTGTTTTCAGCCAGCTCAGATCAAGTTCAATCCAATACATGTTGGAAGATATTCTGCAAATAAGCAATTTAATTGCCCCTCAAATTTGGCCCAAACCAGTTTGACCCTGTGAGTTGTATCCTTTCTTTCATTTATACCAGTGTTCATCCAAAGCAATGCTATATAACATGATGGAGTCACTTGAGCTACAAGCAAGTAGGGAGTAAATCTCCATTCATTGTTTCTTTAAGTAAACTTTACAGAAGTTCATGAGATTGCCCTGTTTGAAAGGATTTGTTATCAGGAACAAAATGTCATTGTTTACCATTCAGACAGGTGTGGGTTAAAGGGCTGGCTGATACCTGGAGGACCTGGAGTGACAATCACTGCATGTATACCCAGTTATAAAAATAGAAGGAGTCCTTCAAATAGCAGCCATTTCCTCATTACTTGCCTTAGTTAAGGTTTGTGAATGTCCATTTGCTAGTTCCCAGTGAAGAGAACTGCATTGTTTGTGTTCAGTTTTCATGGAGACTGGACTCTGACCCCAACTATAAAGCATATCTAGCATACAGAACAGAGTCTTCCACTTACAGAATCCACTCTTCAGACAAGGCTGTAACATAGGAAGTATGAACTATCAACTCTCCAAACCTGTGTGAACAGGAATAACAAAAAGCTAACCTCATATGTGGCTTTGACACAATCTGATATCTTGGCAATTTTTCTCTGCATCACTGCAAAATATGCATATAAGCCACAAAAGCCATTGTTGACCATTTTCTGAAGAAATTACTCCATGGATATGTCCATGTCCAGGTCATGAATATGATGCAGTCTATACAGGATTTATCCATTAAACACAGAAACAGAAGCAGAATGAATTAATTGATTCTCAAAATCCATGTATTGTTCAAAGGTTTCAATGCTGAAATACACTAAAAATTCAAAACTGCCTGCACTGTAAGACAGGAAACTCACATTTCAACTACTGAACTTACTTGAAGCTCAACATCTCCACTATTTCCATTCTGAATGACAACTGGAGAGGAATTCTTCTTTACATTCCTTAGGAAGGAAAAGTGTGTTTAGAAAATAATCCTGGTTGTTCATCAGATAAAAACACTGCCATAGAATTAGTTTTCCATGGGTTTAGAAGAAAAAAAATATATTTACAGCAGCTATTTATTGAATTCAATCTCTGCTAAACACAATTATCTTTATCATATAGAAATTCCATACCTACTACAAGAGGTGTGTACATCTTAGTTCCAAATGATGCTCCTAAGAAAGGTCTGAAGGAAATAAAGCTGCCTCACAATACACAGATCTAAACTCCTGATTCCTCTGCTAACAGTCTGCAGTACAATGACAGCATGCAATTCAATTTCAATATATAATTAAAAATTAAAAGAGAAATGGTGTCTTCACATTTTCAGAGAAACTAGGAAATTTGCAGTACAGGATGAGAAAAGGAGAAAAAAGTACAAAATCTGATTTACACTCTGAAAATAAGTTAAAAATAATTTTTGAGGTTCTGTATTAGATAATATTTTTGTGCTGCTCAGTTTACTTAGTTTTGCCAAAGTTAATGTTGATAGAGCCACTATAAAGAACATTAAGCTAAAGACATACTATATCCATTTAGCATTATTTTCCTTTCTTTTGGCCTCTTACCCTTCAGTATGAAGTACCCTTTTCTCATCCTACTTAAAGCACTTTGAACTTGTAGAATTAAATTGGTTTGTATAGTTCTCTTGCATGTCAAAACATAAACAATTTGAAAATATTAAGTCCTAAACTGGTTTCTCTTTCATCAAAATTAAATTACAAAAATTCCCTTTTCAACTTAGTACTTACTTTTGAAAAATGCAGAATAGCATTTATTGCACCCACGAAAATGTGAGTTAAAGAGTAAAAGAATTGGATTTATTTATTAATTAATATGTGTGAGAGTGTCAAATAGTGACATTTGTTAATGGTATTGCAAGGGCTGGGAGAACTTTCTTTTCATTCAAGGCCACAGACTGCATCTTGAGTAGTAAGAAGGAATGCTAAGTCCATTCACCTCATCTTCTAATATGGTTAGTAAACTCCTAACATTGCAGTAAGCACTGAAAACTGGTTAGAGAGATTGAAAGGCAAGGTAGAATGATAAGGCATGTGTTCTACTACATTTATCACTCCTGATAAGGAAATCCTTGTTCTTTTACTGGGGGTCAATGCAAGAGAGGCTCTGTTGTGTAAGTGGTTGACTTCCTTGTTATAATTGTATTTTAGCACTTAGATCAGTCCATATATTTTCTTACAAAACCATCTGATTAGTTTCCTGTACACTAAGAAAATTTTGTATCTGATGTTGCAAATCAAGTGGTGGACTTTAAGTTACTGAGACTAAGGTGTTTCCTATGAATAAATGCAGTAAAAAACACTGTAATCTTATCAGGGGTATAACTTGTAATGTGGACACAATCTGACTATAAGGTATAACTGTAAGAAAATGCTTTGTTCAGGTCCAGTTTTGTCAGTTCAAGCCTTATTGCATTAATTTCATGTTTATTGCAGCTAAGAGTATTACCAGAAAATGTGGAATAAGCAGCCTTATAGCTATATGCATTTAGCAAATGTTGCAGGTGGGCCTCAGGACTTAAGTCGCTTGACTAGGAAGCACTCACATATTGAACATTATAAAAAGGCTTGAACACAACTTAATGAAGGCATAGGACTTTATGAGACTTCTCTAAGAGAGTTAAAGTTTTCCTCCTGCAGAATTTGTTGTGGTTTGGCCATGAATAAAAATATTCGTTACTGCTAGTTCACAGATTTTAATGCAGAAAGGAAGCACTGATGAGGAAAAATTACTTTAATTGCAAATATCAGCCTGAGCCCTTTCGCACCATGTAAGTTTGCAAATTCAGCTTCTAGTACAGGATAACTAAACTATTATTCTTCCTGCAGAAAAGATTGTCAGTGTACTCTAACACAGGTTTTCTTGTCACATACCAAGTGCAGTTCTTGTGTGCAGAACTGCATCATTGCAAGAATTCTGCATGTAGTGAATCAAGCAGAAGTAAAGATCATAATCCAAACCACCAATGCCTACAAAAGAACTAAATAAAGTGTGACTTTGGCAATGTAAAATAAAAAAAAACTTCAAAGAAAAATAGCTTGGAACATGGAAAATTCTTGTTTTGCAAGGGAGCCACATATAAATTGGCATATAAATCATTGCATACATAGTATCACAAATTCTCTTAATGTGCTTACCAGCAGCAATATATCCCTAAGGTCACTAATGACTAATTGTAGGTAGGGAGTGTTTCAAAAACTTGCTGAGACAGGGTCACTCGATAGCACTTGTAAAACACCAGATCGTAAAACTGTGTGTCATGCTGTGACATTCTTCCACCAGCAGAACCTTACTTAAGACCATAATTAAAATTTTTAAGCAGAGAAAACTTAGTTTCAATTCAACTAAGCACTGTACTGAGTTTATCTTTTTGAAAACTAAGAAGAGCACTTGTTACACAGTGGACTTAAATATGTATAGAGATATAAGATTTACTCTGGGGCATTCTGAGCTGATTATCAGTTTAACACTTTATTTTTATGAGTGTCTGTGCCTCTGTGTGTATGTGTGTGAGAAAGTATGGTGACCTTGTAACTTGGTCCCAAAATAAACTGTAATAAGTTGCAGTGCCAGGCACAACGGTCTTGGTCTTCAGCTACAGTCATTCCAGACAGGGAATATGTGGGGTTACATATAAAACAGCCTCAGGAAAATGGGTTAGACAATCTTAGGTGGAAAAGAGTGGTTTTTCACTTATTCAATTAAGTACCTATATAAGCACATATTGTTCTGTTCACTTCAGACTCTAAATTTTGAATGTAAACAAAAGCAGGCTAGTTCTGAACTATTAGGACTGAAATAACCAGTTGTCTTTCTTGACAAAAGAATGGAAGTGATATTTTGCAACCTCTGGCTCTGCTGAGATATTTTCTAAGGGTTTTTCTACAGCAGTCAAAACTCAGTGCACTTACTGTGCATACAAAACTGCCTAAATATTTCTTGCAGTCAATTGACTTATGAGAAATCATTAGCAATACATGTAAAACATTTAAAATCTAGCTTCTCCACTTCCGAGGTAACAGTACCGGTTACACAACCTAGGACAAAAGATTTTTCATAAAAGAGGGAAAAAACAAGGAACTTTAAATACAAAACAGCCCATATTTAAAGATCCATCAAAGCTGTGTCAGAAATGACAAAAGAGACGAAAACAGAATGACAATGACATTCTGATCTTAATTCAAATAATTTAAAAGTGGCAAGTTATAGCACACTTCCTCTCAAACTTCCGAGTCTCATAGATCTTGACAGAATGCTGCAAAACAGTACAAAAATAGACATTGATTAGTTACATAAACAGTTAAGTATATGGATATATATGTCCTGCTAAAGCTTTGCAAACCAAGCTCTGCCTTACCTTAGCAGGTAAGGCAAATAGCCTTAGCCTTACACAAATTCACTTAAGACCAATGGGCAAGCAGGACCAAACACTTCAATGAGGCTTCAATGTACATTGCTGGTAAACTGACCGGCGCAAGAAGACCAGAGATTGCTTTGACCAAAAAGCTGTACACTTTTGCCTTTAGGTTTGGGGCTTTGTACCTAATGCCAATCTCATCTAGGGCAACAGGGAACAATTAATCCTGCTGTCACTTTCAGAATTCAGTTTCTTCAGATACATGATTTATTTTATAACTGGACTTATCCTTCTCCAATTTGTGGATTTGATAGTGATATCCACTGTGAACACCCATCAGGTTTCAAAGATGCTTGCAACTCTGCAGAGTGAATTGTTCTGTTCTGCTCCTGCACAGCCTTCACACTCTCAGTGACAGCCACTTATGCATTTCTAGATTTGGCAGCCATGCTTCTAAATGTCAAGTCTTGGTCCATATGGTGATTGTCCTTTATTTCAGAGGAGTTGGAAGTGCTCCTCTGTCTAGTAAGCAGTGCTCATGATTGATTTTTTAAAATCACTTTTAGTGATGGAAGATTTAGACATGTGAGAAGCAGCATTTTCATAATTAGGCAGGTGTTCTATCATGAAATCATTAAACAATATTTAGAAGTCTAAATCCCCATAGAAATCTGATTATGACCTTGGTAAATATAAAAATTACAGCAGAAACTACACATGCAAGTAGACTGGAGGCTGAGTACTGCAATACTTAACATGTAGATATTTTTGATGGTACAAAAACAAGGTGACAGGGATGGACATAGTTTGGCCCATTTTGCATTTGCCATTTAGGCAAAATCTTTTTTTAAAAGGATTAAGAATCTGTTGTGACAAACTGCTCCAGATGCTAGTGATCATAGCACTCACCACAGAGGAGCAGATTTTGGTTACAAATTCCAGAAACTGGTGGAATTTCTACTGAGTGCATCTTGCAGCTGAGTTTTAGGCAGCAGCAGAAGATGGATGCCACCTTCATCCTCATCACCACCATAACTGTTCCATTGGATCAGTCCCTGAAGGTCACTTTGCAAGGCAAAATCTCAAGGGTAAAACTTTGGTGGCATGTCCTATCAAGGCCTCAAGGTGCTCAGTAGTTGCAGGCCTTAGCCAGGGATCCATAGGCAGTAAAGAGAGTTTAAAACCAAACCTGTAAGCATACATAATTTAGCTACCATCATTAGGGTATTAATTGCTGAGTGTATGTTTTGAGATTATAGATTTGGTATACAGGCATCAAAACTGACATGACTAAACCACATCTATTTTGTATGCAGGTTTAAACTGCAACTCATCAGGAATACAAACTGCTTGAAGGCAAATGTAAGCATGACAGACACAGAGTAGGAAAAAAAAAAAAAAAACAACAGTATATGAGCCTATCCCTCATGTATGCGTCACTGCACAGCATTGTCTAGAGCGGGGCTCTGCAGAAAAATTGTTCTGGGGTCTTTTTAGGACACAGTACTACTACGTGCAAAATCGTTCTTTTTTTTCAGGAGAGTGTGTGTGGAAGCAGGTGTTCACGTTCCAGCTCTTCACTGACAGCCCTGGAGAAAGCATGCGACACTCAGGCCTGGGAAAACACTTTCTGAGGCCCTCTCCCCAGCGTGCAAACGCAGCAGCCGCGGCTGCTGCGGCGAGACGAAGCCGTAGTTCCTGTCCTTTTCTCGCCGCAGGTCGTTTCCAGGTGCGCTTACTGTACGTTCCAAAACGTGCAGTACGCAGAGGGCGCAGCCGCCCTGAGAAGCTGGGACAAAACGCCCCGTCGAACACAAACGTGGCATTACAATGGAGCATTCAACCACTGGGTCTTGAAGCGATCCTCTTGCGAGTGGAGAACGCCCTGGCCCTGTCCCCGCTTCCTCGAGTTAAGGCGGAGCTCCTTCAGTGAAGACGGGAGGGAAAGAAAAAAAAAAAATAGCAGCAACAAAACTTAAATCACGTCCCATTCGGTGACTGTAGCAGGGCACGACTCCGCGTGCCCAGCGGCACGGGGAACTGAGGGAGCGGTCGGGCGACAGGGGCTGCTCCGGCTGAACCGCTGCGGCCCCTCCCGGGCGCTGGGAAAGGCCCCGCGCCCGGCCCGGCCCGGCCAGGGCAGGGCAGGCCCGGCGGGTCGAGGGCAGGCGGGAGCGCCCCGCCCTCGCGGCGGGCAGCGCAGGAGCAATTTTTCCGCCCGTCCACGAGGGCAGCTCGGCTCCGTACCCCCGTTTTTAAGGCGACGTTGCCCCTGATTAGCGCCCGTCCCCGGCGTTGCCCGCGGGCGGGGCGCGAGGCGGAGCCCCCTGCCGCCCCCCGCTCCCGCCGCGCCACCGCCCCGCGCGGAGGAGGAGGAGGCGGCGGGAGCGGCGGCGGCGACAGCCGACACCGGCCCCACGTTACTTTGATTGACGGCTGAACAAATGTTTCCCCTGTTCGAACGCCGGCGCCGCGGAACGCCGGCGATCTGCGGGCCCCGCCTCGGGCGGCGGGCGAGTGGGGGCGGAGAAGCGGCGGGGAGCCTCCTGATTGGTTGTGGACCCGCGGCGCGTCGGGACCCCACGTGGGGGAGAGTCCGGGGCCGCCCCCCTGCCCGGGCCCGAGCGCCCATTTGTCAGCGACGAAGTGATGGGCATTAGTGCAGAGCGGCGATTAATGGCAGCCCGCCGCCCATTGGTCGCCGCCGCCGCCCTTCATGGGCGGGGCGCGGGGGGAGCGGCTGACAGCCTCGCGGTTCTTGATGGGAGAAGTAGTTCCCAGCGCGGCTGCATGCGGGCAGTCTTCTCGTCGGGAGGACTGCGACTCCCAGGGTGCCTCGCGGCGGCGGCCTTCCGGCTGCTGTGAATATGTATCAGAATGTTAATGACGAGCCTCTGCTAAATTTGGTCAAAGGAGTCACTTCGGCAGAGCGTGCTGTGGGAGCGGCGCGGAGCGGCGATCCTGCTGGACCGGGCTGGGCAGGACACGGCTGGGCTGGGCCGGACCACGCTGCGCTGACGAGCCGAGTACGGGGCTCCGCTCCGCGCGTCCCCGCCGCCACCACCGCCACTTCCCGGAGTTTCGAAAGGCGCGGAGGGAAAAAGAGGAAAAAAAAAAAAAAAAGACATAAATAAAGCTGCCCAGACCGTACCATATTTTTAAATCTTTCTCGCTCTTTAAATTTTTTTTCAACTTAAAAAAAAAAACAAAAGGCGGTCGAGCAGCATTAGCGGGGGGAGATGCGGTGCGGGAGGTAGCAGCGAAGACCGGACCGCCGCACAAAAGGGCACCGCACCGCACGCACCCCCGCCGCGGCAGCGGAGCAGTCGCCCGACCGCCGCAGCCGCCGTCCCCGCCGGGGCTCCGCGCCCCGCTCCGCCCGGCGCCCGGAGAGCCGCTGGCAGCAGCAGTAAAAGTTTTCAGGAAGGGAGGAAAACTGCCGGCGGGGGGAATCTCCGGTGGAGCGCGCGCCGGCGCCGGCGGAGGGGCTTTCCCCGCCCTCCTCCACCTCGCCCTCCGCCGCACGGGGCTCGCAGCCCGCCGGATCCCGTGGAGCGGCGGCGGCGCTCGGGAGAACCGGCCGGCGTCGCCCGCTGACCGGCCCCGGGGGATGTGGCAGCGGCCCCCGAGCGTCGCGGACGCCGCCGCCGTCGCGCCTCGCTGCTGCCGGCGGTGCCCCGCCAGCCCCGGGGCGGCGGGGCCGGGGCGTCCCTGCCCGCCGTCTCCGCCGCCGCGCCTGCAGCCCTGATTCCCGCCGCTCCGGCCGCCAGCGCCCCCCGAAGCGGCGTGGATGATCCGCGACCTGAGCAAGATGTACCCGCAGACCCGGCACCCGGTGAGTGGCTGCGGCGGCTCCGCGGGCAGCGCTCAGGCGCGGGCACCGCGGAGTTGTAGCCATTTTCTTATTGTTGTCCGCCGCGCCGCCGTCGCCTCCCGGGGTCGGGGTTGGCTTGTTTGAGTTGCCCTCGCCCGATGCGTGGCGGTCCCAGCGCCAACCCCAAATCCCGCGGCTGCCGCCGGTGCGGAGGGTCCGAGCGGGCGACACCTCTTCTAGCGGCGGTCTCGCACCGCCGGCGGACACGTCGGGGGAGCATCTCGGGGCGCTTGGGGCATTGCGCCTCCGCCCGCGGAGGAGCGGGGACTTGGGGGGCTGCGCCGCGGCGGTGGACGGCGGCGGGCGGGAGGTGGTGACCGGATGAGAGGGGGGCGATTAAAAGACCTGATGTTCCTTGCTTGCAGGCTCCTCACCAGCCAGCTCAGCCCTTTAAATTCACCATTTCAGAATCCTGCGATCGGATTAAGGAGGAGTTTCAGTTTTTGCAGGCTCAATATCACAGGTAAGACTGCCCACTTTGCCCGAGCCCCGCGCGGTCTGTCCTCTCGGCGTTTTCAGTGCCGCGCCCGGAGGGGCGGCGGGGCGGGGGCGCGGGACTCCTGGCGGAACCGGGAGCACACCCCATCCAGGCGCTCCTCGCCGGCTCCTCCACATCCCGCTCCGCTCCCGACCCTGGGGACGAGGGGCTCCTGTGAGCTCCGAGCCGAGCGGTGCGAGCGGATTTTCTTGTTTTCCCCGCGTTCCGTTTTTGTTCATTGTTTTTTTTTTTTCTTTCTTTCTTTCTTTCTTTTCTTTTGTTTTTTTTGGTCTTTTTGTTTACTTTTGGGTGCGGAGTGGGGGAGGGCGGGTGTTGATAGAAAAATATGTGTTTGGTTGGGCTTGTCCTCTGCTTTTCTTCGAAATGCCGCTCAGGACAGGCATCTTGTCTTGGCTCGGCCCCCTCGCGCCTTTCATTGACATGTCAAGTGCTGATAACCTGGAAGTGAGGCGGCGAGCTGTTTCATTATCCTTAGGTGGAACAGCGCTGTGTCCTCAAAGTGACTAGTGACTTCTGGCAGGATTGTTTAGTGGGCTTCTGAAAACCAAATAAACACTGGAGGCGTTAGTATTTACCACGGTATTCATTAAATTACACGCAGTATTTTACTTGCAGTTCTGTCATCAGTAATAGCAAAGAGCAAAAATTCAAATCCACAAGTTTTTCTTCTTGAAGCGTTAGCGTGATTATGATTCTTCTGTGGGTTGAGTAAAAGAACGAGGTGTTTCTAAAACACCTAAATAAAAACTCTGAAACCCGAATCAAATTTTTGTTTGTAGCTTCTCAAGCTTAAGTGTTAAGGATATGAACCCTTGCATGCTTCTTCTGTGAACCAGTGTCAGTGTTTAGTTTTTTTGTCAGAAAAATAATTTTCTGTGTATACCCCATGTATGTCTGCAGTTCTTTTAGGAGATGAGGATGTTGCGTAGTATCCCTTGAAAATGGAAAAGTGCAAACCCCCATCCTAAACTCCCAAGCAAGAGCTGGAATACACATTTATATTTGCGCAGTGGAGAAAAGGGAAGCAGCCGGTGCTCAAGAAAATGTCACTTTAGTTTTATGAAGTACCTGTGCTTTTTCTTTTTGTCTCTTGAACAGTTTAAAGCTAGAATGTGAAAAACTGGCCAGTGAGAAGACAGAGATGCAGCGACATTATGTCATGGTAAGCAAGCTGCATAACAAATTCAAAATGTCTATTAGCCAAGTATACTGAGACTGACATACATTCAAATTGCTGGAGGCGAACAGAAAGATTGTAGTAGCGCTGCTGTTGTTGAGGTTGCATCAGTGCTTCCATTATAAATCAGTAGTTTCTGTGGTCTTTTAACTTCTTTGCATTGGTCAGTATCTGAGTGAAACTGGCTTTTTAACCTTTTGATCAATTGAGGATGTTTCTTCCAAATGCTAGCAAATCACCTGTTAGCCCTTTCAAGCTGTGTGCAACTTCCATACTGTACATGGGGATGATGTTTTCACTTTTGCTGACTTTTCCCAGCGGTCATACCTCTGTAAAATGGTTCTGGATAGTATTTTTTTCTGTGATGGCAGTAAGACAAAATTGTACCTAAGCGTATGCAAATCCTAAGTCTACTTCCTAGAAGAACTGTTGCTCTTCGGCAGCTGAGTCATTTTTTCATTAAACTGAGAATGTCAGGGATCTCAGCTGTGAAAAGGATTTCCTCAGTTGTTGTGGTCTGCCTGGTTAAATAATGTGCATAGAAAGACATCTCTAAATAGGTAATTGTATGATGGATCATGATAACTCTAGAGGAACTCTTGCTATCTCTCCTCTTGTACATTTCTGAAGGATTAGCCATTTTCTGTATGCACATGACAAGTAATAGTCTTGTATACACAGAAAGAGTAAATAACCTTGAAAAAAATCTTAAGGGAAAGCACAAGCAAATTGTAAGTCTCGCAGTTGTCATTTTGTCATTTTAGTGCCTCATATGCCTAAGTCTTGGAGATTGTTTGGTATTAACATTGCACACTGAACAGAGTTCCCTGCAGTACTGGGGCACAGCAGGACGTACTTAGATTGGTGTGTCTGCTCTGGCCCTGCATTTCCATGCTCTTTCCTTTTTTTCCTTTTTTTTTTTTTTTTTTAATACCTGCCATTTAGTTACAGGAATTTTTTTGTGTTCTTTTTTTTAAATTTAAAATATTGAATCAGTCTGTTAGACGTTGCTGATTTAGATGTTTATATGCTTGAAGCACTTCGGGTGGTTTTTTTGGCATGTTTTATGTATGCTAGTGAATAGAATCTTCCTCATTTTCTGCTTCTAATCCTTGACTCTGCTTGTGATTATTTTTCATTTTTTTTTTTTTGTTGCTGGTTTTTGCTTTGTTCTACAGCTGTTCTTTGTAAACGTGACATGAAACAATGTAGATAAAGCAAAAAAAAAAGTTTATTCTGAAATGTGCTCCTTGCAATTCCAGGAACTCTTCAAGGCAAATTAATGTGTGTGGGTCTGTGTGTCTTTGTACAGATGATGTTTCAGTCACAGTGAATTCCAAAATAGTTTTCACAATTGCAAGGTCTAATAGAGTAATTTTCTTTTTTCTTAGTATTACGAGATGTCCTATGGGCTGAATATAGAGATGCATAAACAGGTAGGTAAAGAATTACTATTTTTGTTAGAATGGTCTGTATAATTTATCCCATCAATCTTAAAACACACGTATTCTGTGTGACTTGCCTTAATTGCATGCTCGAGTGCATCAGAATTTTTTTTTTCTTCACCTGACCCTGAATCTTCTGTCTCATGTTTGGTATGAAGATTCTTTCTAGGTTATGGTCATGTCTGCCAGTTGTGCATTATTTGCTTGACTTTCCACATGCAATTTTTGCACCTGCAAGCATTCCTATAGTTCACAGGGAGGGTGTCTGTGAGTATGGATGGGTTTGTGGGCTGTATCTTCTTTATTGTCTGGTCTCAAACCCTTGGGATTTTTTTTGGGGGGATATGTGTATTAGGAAGGGGAGCGTGTGTGGAAAAAAAGGATTTTTTTTGTTAACCTGGGCTGATTTAAGCTGGAGCTAAAAATGCTGTTGGTGCTATGGCCATGTTGATATTTCCCTCAGGCTGTTTACTTGGACTTCTGTCCAGAACCAGGACTTCTGTCCAGAACCAGTGTGTTAGCATCTCAAACTCAAAGGAGTAAATGAGCTTTCTGAGAGGGTGTAAGCATAGAATCATAAAATGCTTTGGGCAGGAGAGGACCTTAAATATCATATGGTTCCACCCAACCAGGGAACCTTCCACTGGATTGGGTTACTCAAAGCCCTGTCTAGCCTGGCCTTGAACATTGCCAGGGATGGGGTATCATCAGCCTCCCTGTTCCAGTGCCTTACCATCTTCACGGTAAAGAATTTATCATAATATCTAAACTAAACCTGCCGTGTTTTCACTTTAAGGCCATTTCCCTTTGTCCTATCACTACATGCTCTTGTCGAAGGCCCTTTACAGCTCTCTTGTAGGCCCCCTCTAGATACTGGAGAGCTGCTATCGGTTTTATGCCTTGAA